>NW_027643667.1:55000-65000 GCF_032717465.1 Coenobita brevimanus
AGAGAGAGAGAGAGAGAGAGAGAGAGAGATGCAATTTGGATTTTTTGGTATAAGATGGATTGTTCTTTCGTCTCTCTCTCTCTCTCTCTCTCTCTCTCTCTCTCTCTCTCTCTCTCTCTCTCTCTCTCTCTCTCTCTCTCTCTCTCTCTCTCTCTCTCTCTCTCTCTCTCTCTCTCTCTCTCAGTCAGTCCATATATCTATCTATCTATCTATCTGTGTATAACTATTTGTCTATTAATCTACCTTTCTTCATTGTTTCTCACTTCTTCCTTCTTCGTTTATACTCTGGCTATTTCTTAATTTTTTTCCCTCCTCTCTTCCCTCCCCCTCTCCCTCCTCCATACCTCCCTCTCCCTCCCTTAATCCCTCTTGTTGTCTTAATCTCTCTCCTCCTCCTCCTTGGCCTCTCTCTCTCCTTCACTTTCTCCTTCCTTCCTTTCTCTTCATTCTTTTCTTTTCTTTTCGTCTCCCTCTTTCATCCATCCTTTCTTCCTTCGGTAATTTGGTTTGCTGTTCTCATTCGTCTCCATAATCTCTCTCTCTCTCTCTCTCTCTCTCTCTCTCTCTCTCTCTCTCTGTACAGAGAAGAATGACTAAAATGATACATGACGTCCGGAACCTGTCATATGAAGACAGACTGAAAAGACTAAATCTGCATTCGCTAGAGAGGCGTAGAGTAAGGGGAGACTTAATTGAGGTTTTTAAGTGGATGAATGGTATAAATAAGGGAGATATTAGCAAGGTACTTAAAGTGAGCATACAGGATAGAACTAGAAATAATGGTTTCAAACTAGAAAAATTCCGTTTCAGAAAGGAAATAGGTAGAAATTGGTTTGGTAATAGAGTAGTAGACGAATGGAATAAGCTACCTAGTAAAGTAGTTGCTGCCTCTTCCATTGAGAGTTTCAAGCATAGGCTAGATAAGCATATGACAAATAAGGGGTGGATATAGAATAAAGAAAATCTTATAACCAATACTAATTCAAAAAAATTTCTTTTCAGGTTACACTATGATAGTCTCTATTCTCCTTTCACACTTTCCTGTAAAATGTCCACGCCAGTTTTTCTATACGGCGTGGTGTTCTTTCTGACTTTTTCCTGCCGGCTTCGGCTGGAGGGTTTGGAGGGCGGGGGAGAGCCTTCTTCTTTGCTATCCTTATCTCATTCTAGTAGTTCAGTTACTCTTCTAGGAGCTGCCTAGCATGGGCCAACCGGCCTACTGCAGTTATCCTCTCTTCTTATGTTCTTATGTTTCTCTCTCTCTCTCTCTCTCTCTCTCTCTCTCATTATTCCATTCTCCATTTCTTTCTTTTTCTTCCTTTCACCTCCTCCCAAACCTCCCTTTCTCACCTACCCTTCTCTCTCACACCCTTCCATTTCACTATCCCTCCATTTTGCCTCCTTCCCTCCACTACCTCTCCTTCCCTCCACTTCCTCCTCCTCTCCTTCCCTCCCCCCACCCTCCTAATCCCTCCCCCACCTCCCTAATCCCTCCCCCACCCGGTCAGTACCCAGAAATGAAAGGAATGTTACACAGACATAAGAACATAAGAAGAGAGGATAACTGCAGTAGGCCGGTTGGCCCATGCTAGGCAGCTCCTAGAAGAGTAACTGAACTACTAGAATGAGATAAGGATAGCAAAGAAGAAGGCTCTCCCCCGCCCTCCAAACCCTCCAAGCGAAGCCGCAAGGAAAAAGTCAGAAAGAACACCACGCCGTATAGAAAAACTGGCGTGGACATTTTACAGGAAAGTGTGAAAGGAGAATAGAGACTATCACAGTGTAACCTGAAAAGGGAAAATTATGAATTATTATTGGTTATAAGATTTTCTTTTTTCTATATCCACCCCTTATTAGTCATATGCTTATCTAGCCTATGCTTGAAACTCTCAATGGAAGAGGCAGCAACTACTTTAGTAGGTAGCTTATTCCATTCGTCTACTACTCTATTACCAAACCAATTTCTACCTATTTCCTTACTGAAACGGAATTTTTCTAGTTTGAAACCATTATTTCTAGTTCTATCCTGCATGCTCACTTTAAGTACCTTGCTAATATCTCCCTTATTTATACCATTCATCCACTTAAAAACCTCAATTAAGTCTCCCCTTACTCTACGCCTCTCTAGCGAATGCAGACTCAGTCTTTTCAGTCTGTCTTCATATGACAGGTTCCGGACGTCATGTATCATTTTTGTCATTCTTCTCTGTACATTTTCTAACGAATTAATATCCATTCTATAGTAAGGACACCAAAATTGTACTGCGTAATCTAAATGTGGCCTTACTAATGCTAGATAAAGGTTTCAGTATTACTTTAGATGATCTATGTGGCCTTACTAATGCTAGATAAAGTTTCATTATTACTTTAGATGATCTATTTCATTATTACTTTAGACCCGACCACCACCACCGCCACTGTCCTAATCCCGGAGTTTAAACGTAGATAAGACCTCATTTGACGTTTGTTACGCCTCCCCTGACCTTTGTTCCGCCTGAGACGCTGAAGGGGACGCTGTAGGAGGGCAAGATTTATAGGGGGGGTGAAGCGAAAATGACCCTAGGGAAGACAAATTACTTGGAGGTGAAAAGACTGAAGGTGTTGAGATTGTAAAGTTTTGAGAGAGAGAGAGAGAGAGAGAGAGAGAGAGAGAGAGAGAGAGAGAGAGAGAGAGAGAGAACATGACCAATTCAGAGAAACAGATAAAAGAAATACTGGGTTAACTGAGAGAGAGAGAGAGAGAGAGAGAGAGAGAGAGAGAGAGAGAGAGAGAAGGTCATTGGTGTGGACGTGAAAACAAACAATGAGTGTGAAGTGGTGGACCTTATCTGGGGCCTCATCTGTGTGTGTGTGTGTGTGTGTGTGTGTGTGTGTGTGTGTGTGTGTGTGTGTGTGTGTGAGAGAGAGAGAGAGAGAGAGAGAGAGAGAGAGAGAGAGAGAGAGGGGAAGCAAAAGACTTTAACCTGCTGACGAAGCCACAGGTGAACGTGGGTTATCAGGAAGTGAGAGAGAGAGAGAGAGAGAGAGAGAGAGAGAGAGAGAGAGAGAGAGAGAGAGAGAGAGAGAGAGAGAGAGAGAGAGAGAGAGAGACAGACAGACAGACAGACTGACTGACAGACAGACAGAGAATTAAGCAGTAAAATCTAAACAAATACTTTAATAATAATAATAATAATAATAATAATAATGCGTTTAAGTCTTTCAGCTAGATTTGTAAATGTATGTAGCGCTTTATGTATTTATGTAGCGGGTTTGTTTCTCCATAAATCCCATTACTGTAAATTAACGTTGATATTGTTGTAGTAATATTATTTTGGCAACTCACAAGGAAATATTATTATTGCTTAGGATATTCGCACATATTTGTAGACGCACACGTATACACACAAAGGCGTACACACAGGCATATTGTAATAGTGTACATATGATGAATTACACATACATTTTCTTCACACACACACACACACACACACACACACACACACACACACACACACACACACACACACACACAGGTAAAACAGGTGAGGTAGGCAAGGTACACGTGGGTTATCAGGTAAATCTAGGGGGCGGTCTTCCTCCCCTGGGGTGTTGGGTGGGGGGAGGCCCTGGGGGTGTTTGGAAGGGGGTAGTTGAGAAGGAAGGAGGGATAGAGAGGGAGGGGGGGGGAGAGAGGTGAAGTGGAGGGAGTGGAAGACAAAATGGGAGGTAGAGGTGGGGAGGAAGCTAGGGAAGGGAAGTGGGGAGAGATTGTGGGGGAGAGAGAGAAGGAGAAAATGTTATAGAACTACAGATAGATATATATACAGATAGGTAGACATGGATAGGTAGATGGATAGATAGATAGGTTTAAAAATAGCTAGATAGATAAATAAATATAGATATTAATAGACAGCCTGGAGCACTATAATCACATGGGGTTCAGCCTCACACCTTACCTCACACCTGCCTCCACCCCACCCCACCCCACCCCACCCCCGGGAATACCTCTCATTAACACCTCGCCTCACCTCTTGTGGGACTACCTTTCTGAATGACACCTTTTGTTTTGAGAAAGCAGTAGTTTAACTTAGCTGATCCTCAATGATTTTCAGTCTTAAGTATTGTTATAAGGGGTGACAGGCATATATATATATATATATATATATATTTTATAGCATTGCAGGCCAGCTTTGCCACCAAAACACAGTACTTGAAATCAGCTGGATGTCCATAAGATACATCGCATACAGTATATTTATTCCCTGCCACAGTGGGGTTAGGGGAAGGCTGGCCAGCATCCTGAATGGCAATGTAATCAGCAAACCTCAACTGTGCCTCAGATCTAAGCCCTGACTGGCCCCATCCTGCCGCAGTGCCTTCACCCACTACATCACTAGGCGTCAGCTATACTCAGGTCATTTTATCTAGGCGTAGACTTGCCATCTTGAATGTTGAGCTGTAACAGATCATCATCATGGCGCTAATAATGAAGTTCTGTGGAAGGGATGTTGAACCCTAGTACAGTCGTCCTCTGCCACTGAGCTATGACAATTACTGTATGCTGAGAATGAACAAAAATCTTTATGGATTTAAAGTGTGAACTACACACTATACTTTTGTTGCCCTAACTTGGCCTAGGTTTTTGTCTTTTTGCAGCTTATATCACACAGTTCAGTGGCAGAAAAATACAGTGCAGTGGCTTTGCATCCTTTTCATAGCACTTCATATCTTCTTTGCTATCCTTATATCATTCTAGTAGTTCAGTTACTCTTCTAGGAGCTGCCTAGCATGGGCCAACCGGCCTACTGCAGTTATCCTCTCCTTATGTTCTTATAACGGAATTTTTCCAGTTTGAAACCATTACTTCTAGTTCTATCCTGTATGCCCACTTTAATTTCTGTACCTTGCTAATATCTCTACTTATTTATTCCCTTCCTTCACTTAAACACCTCAATTAAGTCTCCCATTACTCTACGTCTTCCTAGGCGGTGCAAATTTAGTCTTTTTAGTCTGTCTTCACTTGACAAGTTCCGAACATCATGTGTCATTTTTGTCATTATTCTCTGTACGTTTTCAAGCGACTTTATATCCATTCAATAGTACGGACACCAAAATTGCACGGCGTAGTCTAAATGTGGCCTTATTAATGCTAAATAAAGTTGCAAAATTGCTCCTCGAAAGAAATCGTAGGAGCCTATTTGCTTTATTTCTAGCATTAATACACTTCTGCCTAGGTTGAGGTCTTACTAACCATAACTCCTAGATCTCTCTCGCATTCCGATTTACTAATTACTTTGTTATCTAAGTTGTATGTAGTATCTCCCATGGTCTTGCCTACGTTCAGTACTGTACAGTTTTCAAAATCTGACAGTCTGAAATTACCCACAAAATTTGTAAAAGTGGCACCACTGGATTGTCATTGCCGCGCGAGGGCAGCACATACAAGGTTGACTCCACGCTGCTTGCCTGTTACCATCACGCGAGGCTGATGCAGTGACATCGTGATTTTCAACACGTTGAGCCTCAGTGTCGCTCTTGCTAGGGTTGGATGTACATCTCCGACGGTTAGCCCATGGCGCCAAGCCGTCTACACTCGCATGATCGTATCTGCCATACCAACTGTTACCTTACCCCCTCCCTGGCCCTCAGTCACCAAATGTCAGGCTGGGAGTGTGTACGTGTGACGCCCAGCTCCGCGGTGCGTGGCTGTCTTGTTACCCTCACCATACCAGGCTCATTGCACATGAGAACTATGTTTCGCTGAGGGTGGGAGATGGAGAGAGGATTATTGAGAGGAGCATGTGTAGTTAAAAGGAAAGACAGACTGACAAATGAGGAAGTGCAGGAGCGTTGTGGTGTTAATGTGAACGTGATAGCGTAAGGAGAAAATACACTGAGGTGGTTTGGCCATGTGGAGAGGATGGAGAGCGAGAGACAAGCGCGGAGAGTGTATGTGAGTGAGGTGGAGGGGGGGGGAGGAGAGGGAGGGGAGGCTTAAGATGAGATGGAAGGATGGGATGGAAGTATGTGAGAGAGAGGGGGGTGAGCCAGTGGCGTATCCAGGAAATTTGCCAGGGGGGGCAAACACTTGGAATATTTCCCCATAATATGTCACCACAAACTTTCCTAGATTTGATGTTTTATGTCATCAGAAATAAATTGACATCATTACTGTCGCATTTGTTCCAATGTCTTAAAGAAAAACTATCTTTTCCCCACATATTGACAGCTTTCTTGAAGTTACTTTAAGTTAATAGCTAATATTCCTTTCAGAGGACAAGTATGTAAAAACACTCAGTACATAATGTTACCAGAGGTCTACTATTTCATTAGAGAGAAAATGGAAACACCAGCAATAAATTAGAAGGCACTGGAGTTGCCCTAGCAAAGACATCTCCATGTCACTAGTATCCTTGGTCATCAGGGTACTCTCGTAGATGGTAGTATTATCGATACCTGCATGCTAACTTCCCTCCGTTCTACCTCAAAATATTTTTTTTTCTCGGTACCACAAATTTCTTGAGCACTTTTAGTACTGAAAAAATGACTGTCAACGCTATACTCTTGGTGCATCATTTACCTGCTATCTTTATCTCTCTGTGCATATAAGGAATTACAGCTATTTTGCGTAATAACCTATGAAATTATAATGAATTATACCACACATCGGCACAGCAAGTACCATACGAGATGCAATGGCGTCCATACTATCTGTTTATGTTCGGAAATAAACCCTGTATTTTGATTGGCTGCTGGAAGAAAAATAGCGGAATGGATGGGCCAATGAAAACTCGAGATCTGGCGTGAGTGTCCCGAACACACACACTTTCCCACATTCGTATCGTTTTTTACTATTTTCCTTTGCGGTTCTCTCTCTCTCTCTCTCTCTCTCTCTCTCTCTCTCTCTCTCTCCACTTAGCACATAGGCATAAATTCAAACCCGCTGCTGCAGCCACCCCCAGTCTGGTATTCTGTTTTGCACTACTGTTGTGGTGGTAGGCAGGAGAAATTCTGTTTTCCACTACTTATTCTTTTAGTTTGATTCTCACTGGCTCAGGCATCAGGGGTGGTGCATACGTCAAGACTGACCTAAGTAAAAATACATCTGCTGGGATTAAACTGTCTTAATCCTTGACTCAGGTGACCACGCCACCTGCCCCTCTCAGCAGGGAATGATTTTCATATCACCTGAACTGTACTGTGCTGCATTGAAAGGATTTTTCCATTAAGGAAAAAAAAAAAAAAAAACGGCGTAGAGCTATTCATCTTGAAAATTCTCACCTAGAAAAGTGGGGGGACAAAAGATACTCTGTCCCCCAGGCTCCAAAAAGTGTGTGTGGGGGGGATTGAGGGGTCTGGCAATATAGATAGATAGATTTTCCACTATGTGCTTGAAATCCAACTTGTGGGGGAGCCATTGGACTTACCAGATTATCGGCTTTATCGGATCGGGCTTCCCCCATCCCCCCACATTGATCTGGTGTAGAGAGGGTCTGCTGTATCATTCTTTTTCTGTGTCTGTTCTTCTGTCTTCCTGTTCTGTCTTTCCCATGGTAAAATAACTCCAACAGGTAGACTCTTGCACACGTCGGGTGGTAAGCTCCGCCCACCACCCCTCGTGACATCACATGGCGCACCAAACTGGCTTCATCAGCCTACACATTTATTGAACAGCCAGATTTTTGGTACAAATTTGGATTTTGGTTATGTTCTTGGACCATTTCGCAACAAATCTAGAAACTTTTCCACTAAAGATCCAAGAATGAATATCTGATCTACACAACCTCTTCTTTCCCTAAAACGTTGTTCTCCAACTAATTCCTCTGTTATTTCTCAAACTCTGTCAGTAAGTATCCTACCAAATACATTTCCTATTACACTAAGAAGACAAATGTCCCTATGATTACCACATACTTCTGTTTCTCCTTTTCCTCTTTACAGGGGAATAATTATACCTGTCATCCAATCCTCCGGGACTCTACATTCCTCCCAGGCCAATCTTCACATCTTCCACATCCATTCTGCTGCTATCTGTCCCCCATGTTTCAGCATTTCACCACACACTCCATCAATTCCTGAGGCTTTCCCCATTACACTAAGAAGACAAATGCCCCTATGATTATCACATACTGTACTTCTGTTTCTCCTTTTCCTTTGTACAGGGGAATAATTATACCTGACTTCCAATCTTCCGGGACTCTACTTTCCTCCCAGGCCAATCTTCACATCTTCCACATCCATTCTACTACTATCTGTCCCCCATGCTTCATAATTTCACCACACACTCCATCAATTCTTGGGGCTTTCCCCATTTTGACTTTCTTCATTGCTTCCACAACTGCCATCCTACTGATTTCTTCCTCTCTTCTCACATCCTTCTGTCTCCCAGCCATTCCCCAGCCAATTATATTCCCTTTATTTTTATTCTCTATGTTCAATAATTCCTTAAAGTGTTCTCTCCATCTGCTCACTTTTTCTCCCTTCTCCACTAGTAATCTGCCATTTTTATCGTTCACTCCCCTGCTAACTTCTTTAACTCTCTTTACCTCTTGCAAGAACATTTTCTTACATTCCCTCCACTTTACATTCAAATTCCTTTCAAATCCCTCATCCACTCTTTTCTTACTTTCTCTTACTGATCTTTTCACCTCTCTTTTCCTCTCTACATATAACTCTTTCTTCCATCTCTCAGCTTCTTCCACACCCCTATTTCTCATCCACTCACGATATGCTTTCTTCTTTTGTGCCACAGCCTGTCTCACCTCTTCATTCCACCATGCTGTTCCTTGAACCCCCTTTCATAAGAACATAAGAAGAGAGGACAACTGCAGTAGGCCGGTTGGCCCATGCTAGGCAGCTCCTAGAAGAGTAACTGAACTACTAGAATGAGATAAGGATAGCAAAGACGAAGGCTCTCCCCCTCCCTCCAAACCCTACAACCGAAGCCGGCAGGAAAAAGTCAGAAAGAACACCACGCAGTATAGAAAAACTGGCGTGGACATTTTACAGGAAAGTGTGAAAGGAGAATAGAGACTATCATAGTGTAACCTGAAAAGGAAAAATTGTGAATTAGTATTGGTTATAAGATTTCCTTTTTTCTTTATCCACCCCTTATTTGTCATATGCTTATCTAGCCTATGCTTGAAACTTCTCTTCACCCCACACACCACCTCACATGCTGCACAGATTTCTTCTGTGAATATCTTGCACACACCTTCCACGTCCCTCATCTGCTACAGTCCATATTTACCCAATCGCTCCTCTACTTCTCTCTTATATTCTGCCTTTTTCCATCCTCTTGTAACCTTTCCACCCTCCTTGTATGAACCACTTCCTCCTGCCCTTCCCTTCTTCAATTCCTCCATTTCATTTGGACCTTGATTCTCGAAGTAGAAGCTATTCCAGATTCAGACATAGCAAAAAAACAACAAACAAGAAGAGACAAAGGTGGAATACTGCATTCAGTGTGGTATTGCACCATACCTAAGGAACTGTGATAAATCTGGTGTCCATAGATTTCCTCACTCCACATCTTTCACTTCACTCTTGACTTTTCATTTCTATGCCACACCATAATCTCACACACTTCTTCATGTAAGACTCGTGCAGCTGCAACCCTCAAGCCTCTGTTTCTTATCAAGGCCTTCATTGCACCAGCTACTTTCCTTCCTTGTGTCACTCTACTTTCCACTTCTTTTGCACATTTTCCTCTTTTTTCTATCACTGTACCCAGGTATTTGAACTCTCTCGCCAACTCCAGTCTCTCTTCATTCACTTTAACATCACACTGGGAGCCACCATCTCTCTCAATAACCATCACTTTACTCTTCTCTACATTTATTCTGAAGGCACGACGCTTACAGACGTCAGCAAAACTCTGCACTAGCCTACCAAGTTCTTGTCCAGTACTTGCAAGCAGTACTGCATCATCAGCATACAACAAATTTGAGATATTCCATCCATCACCATTCATTACCAACGCCATCCCTCTCTCCATTACTCTTGTTTTCACTTCTCT
>NW_027643667.1:67500-75000 GCF_032717465.1 Coenobita brevimanus
TCTCTCTCTCTCTCTCTCTCTGGATGGGTGACTTAAAACACACACACACACACACACACACACACACACACACACACACACACACACAGTCAACGGCCTCTCTCTCTCTTTCTCTGGTTGGGTGACTATTCAAAAACGCACACACACACACACACACACACACACAAGTATTCTAAGGTAGGACTTGATGGTGGAGAAGGGAGTGTGTGTGTGTGTGTGTGTGTGTGTGTGTGTGTGTGTGTGTGTGTGTGTGTGTGTAACACACTCTAACCAAGGCAAGACTATGAATATTGTCCACTATACTCTTTTTACTCTAACTTGGCCTAAAACTCCCCTATTTCCGTCCTGAATGCTGAGTTGTAGCAATAGATGAACACTGGAAGATGATGCTGGTCACGAAGATGTGCTGAGACAAGGTTGTAGAGCCATAGCATTGTACTTTCTGCCACTGAACTACGTGAAATCAGCTGCAAAAGAACGAAAATCTGGGCCAAGTGAAAGTGAAAAGAATATATCTCCCGCAGTTTATATATAATGTTTTTGTACGAACATTTATATCAACAGTTACCTTTTTTTCCTTCATAATATGTAAGAACGACGTCGAACCAAGTTTTTGAAAAGATCCAGGAATGTAAGAGTTCTCTGTGGTAAGAAATTAAGGAGAAGAATGTTGTGGGTGTTGGCGGAGCATTGCGGTGAGATGTGCAGACACACGCATGACTGTACACACACACACACACACACACACACACACACACACACACACACACACACACAATACTCTCTAATGGAACTTGCTGGTGGGAAAATGTGTGTATGTAACTGGTGGTGTGAGAGGTTGCCATGGTAACACACAGGCACCTCCCACTAGTCAACCAAAGACTTCCTTAGCGATATATTTTTGGACAAGGCTGATTAACATCCTTTTGTACGTTTTGTATGCAGATTATGGTAAAGCTTGAAGTATTTATACAGCACAGTAGGAGAGCAAGGTGTAATAAGCAAAATAAATCGCCAAGGGACAGGTGCTAGGGGGTTGTAGAATGAGTTTATAGCTGTAATTTTTACCAGAGCGTTCCATTAAGCTGTATGTATAGCTTATCAGACTTAACATGGCTGAGATCTTATATTTGCTGCTTATTTCTCATAGCATAATTACAGGCAGAAGAAGACGATAACACGGCTCTGCATATCTCCAACAGCACTTTTTCGTGACTAGCATCATATTCTAATGTCAGCGTCTTGTTACAGCTCAGCATTCAAGATGGTGAGATGGCAATTTTAGGCCAAGTTAAAGTGAAGTTCTATATCCATTCCATAACACCTTTTCGTGACTATACCGGTCTTCCTCTAACACGGGCCGGTTTTCCATTCCTGTGTAGGTCATTTTACTCATTTCACGTAGTCCAGTGCCAGAAAATGACAATGGTATGGCTCTACATCCTTTACATAGCGCTTCTTCTTGACTAGGATAATGTTTTGGTGTTCATCTATTGTTACAACTCAGCATTCAAGATGGAGAGATGGTAATTGTAGGTCCATATAGGGAAACGAGAGTATTGTTCTATGTTCTAGTGTTAATGTATCCTTACAGCTCAGCATTTAAGGTGAGGAGATGGCAATATTAGACAAAGTGAAAGTGAATAGAGTATGGTAAACATTTAAGTATAATTTCTGACTTTGTTTGCTACGGTCCCTGATGCTTCCTCTACGACGGTTTTCTCTTATGCACCCAGGCTCCTAAGACCCATTCCCAGCTGAATAAAATCCTCTGGAGTCTAATAAATTAAAAGTACTAGAGTTGTAATGATCATTGGGGGGTTAATATTTACAACATGAACGCTCTCAGACACTGATAAATAGCTCACAGGTGCATAACTGCCTCTTGTATTAGCTAGAATAAAATACTAGAGTTACCCTGAAGATAAGAGGGCCTCCGTGCCCTCTGTTGGTTGTAAAAGTAGTTGGGTAAAGTTTCACTCGAGTTTCTAGGCTGAACAAGCATGGCATTCCATTGGTCAGTCAGTGGTACTCGGACGATAAGAGGGTGAGGCTGCGTCGGCTCCGTCTCCTGCTGTAAGTGTTAAATTTTACTGTTTTGGGGTTAAATTTCGCTGTTTTTGCCATTAAGATGATTCAGATAGGACACAGAGGTATCTTGCTGCCAACCAGGAAGTGTCATAGGTCTAATAGATTCAACAGATGAGGGCAATAGACGTCGTTTTGCTGGTTAGGGGGTAGTGATGGTGTGTAGGCTTCTCCTCTTGCTGCATGTGTTTTTTTTTGTTGTTTTTGCCATTAAGGTGACTAAATTAGGACACGGGGATATCTTACGGTCAGCCAGGAAGCGTTGTAGGCCAAAGAAATTGTAGAAAATAAGGGAAATGGATGTAATTTTAATAGTAGTGTATCGTCACCTATATCTATAGCCCTAATTGTCAGACGCCTTAAACCCGTAAGGGGTGGCCACAAACAAATCGCCTCCATGTCGCCCTATACACTGCCATTTCGCTGCCCTCCCCCAACGTACACCCGCCTGTCTCCTATACCTCTCTACTCCATCCCTCCATTCCATCCCCTTCACTATACTCATTTTACTCTAACTTGGCCTAAATTGCAATCTCTTTATCTCGAATCCTGAGTTGTAACAATAGAATATTATGCTAGTCACGAAAAAGTGTTGTTTCAAAGACGCAACTGCGACACGTGAAAAGCTGCAAATGGACGAAAATTTGGGCCAAGTTAAGGTGAAAGGAGTAGAGTACAGAATCCTCCTTGAAAACATAAACGTTTCCGGATTAAAAAGAACTAGAAAAAATCATCATCATCACATCATCATCATCGTCATCATCATCATCATCATCATCATCATCATCATCATCATCATCATCATTAACTTTTTTCATACCTTCACTCTTAAAAACATGTGTACAGTTTGAGTTACACACTGGTATTCGCACACAGTAAATACGCACACACCACGCATACAGTAAGTACGCACACACTGAGAACGCACACACTAAACACGCACACACTGAACACGCACACGATAAACACGCACACACTGAACACGTACACACTGAACACGTACACACAACACGTACACACTGAACACGTACACACAACACGTACACACTGAACACGCACAATTTGATTAAGTACACACTGAACACATACAATTTGACTACGTACACACTGATGCACGCACACACCGATGCACGCACACGGTGCGGCATATACTCACTATACACGCGCACACGGAGCAGGCACACACTAATGCACGCACGTGTTCATTCACGCAAACACTGATACAAGCACAGATCAGAGCACGCACGCACACTGATATACGCACACATTGATACACACAGGCGCTGATACACACAGGCACTGATACACACAGGCACTGATACACACAGGCACTGATACACACAGGCACTGATACACACAGGCACTGATACACACAGGCACTGATACACACAGGCACTGATACACGCAGGCACTGATACACACAGGCACTGATACACGCAGGCACTGATACACACAGGCACTGACACACACAGGCACTGATACACACAGGCACTGATACACACAGGTACTGATACAACCACACTCAGATACGAGCACAGATACATGCACACAATGATGCACACACACGCAGGTTCACGCACATACTGATACACACACACACACACACACACTGAACACGTACACACTGAAGACGCACAATTTGACTACGTACACACTTAGCAAGTACACATTGATGCACGCACAAACTGATGCACGCACACACCGATGCACGCACACGCTGCGGCATGTACGCACTAAACACGCACACACGGAGCAGGCACACACTAATGCACGCACGTATTCATTCACGCAAACACTGATATCAGCACTGATTAGAGCACGCACGCACACTAATATACGCACACACTAATACACACAGGCACTGATACACACAGGCACTGATACACACAGGCACTGATACACACAGGCACTGATACACACAGGCACTGGTACACGCACACTCAGATACGACCACATACAGTAGATACACGCACACATGCACACACACACAGCTTCACGCACATACTGATACACACACGCGCGCGCGCGCGCACGCACGCACGCACACACACACACACACACACACACACACACACACACACACACACACACACACACACACACACACACACACACACACACACACACACACACACACACACACACACACACACACACACACACACACACACACACACACACACACACACACACACACACACACACACACACACACACACACACACACACACACACACACACACACACACACACTGATGCATGGACTCAGTGATGCTCGGATATTTTAATGCACACACACACACACACACACACACACACACACACACACACACACACACACAGCCACTAAACAGGTGGTGGGTCATATTTAGCTGACGCGTTGGAGTGTGGAGATAGACAGATAGAAAGAGAGAGAGAGAGAGAGAGAGAGAGAGAGAGAGAGATGGGGGGAGGGGCATGAGGCAAGTCAGGCAGGGAGGAGGAGGGTAGACTGTTGTTGTTCGTGTTCCTCCTCCAAATTCCCCTGTTCGTCAACGCGATAGGATGGCCGGGGATACTGTAGAGATGGAAGACAAAAGTGGCAGGAGATAAATTATATAAAATGGTGATCCCTGAACCTTACCTGTATCGAATCGTTCGTATCGTATCTTTATAAAGGATCTAACATGCTTGCATGCGTCGTCGGCCTTGGTCACATAATGGCGGCTCTCCACAGTGCACAAGCTTTTGCAGCCTCCCTGTTCACTCCCTTATCCCTGAGGTCACACACTATGACCTCGTCCCAGGCCTTTTCCGGTCTGCCTCTTGCAACCCTACTGTACCTCCGACGTTCACACCTCTCTCTCCCCACCCAATTGTCATCCTCCATCCTCTCCACATGTCCAGACCATCTCAATCTATCCCTCCTCATCACAACAATACACTTTTGTCTCATCCTTCCTCTTAACTCGTGAATAGTAAAACTAGCCTCCCCCCCCCCCCCACACACACACTCCCAGGCCTCGCATTCGAGGAGGCACTTCACATCCATCTAATCATTGTTATTTCTGTGCGAAATGTGTTGACTACGTAAACCTTGGTTAGGTAAAGATTCGTTTATTCCCCTGAACCAGAGTGACATCATTCTTATTTTATTCTTATTGTTATCAAGCCATTTTATTCAGCTTACGAGCAGCCTCTGGTACTAAAGATTTTATTAGTACTGCATCTGACTCCTTCAGTTTGAAAAGTGTACCCTAAGCTGAATAAAATCATCAGGCTGTTGCAAGAATAAAATGAACGACGTTTCCTGGCTGAATGGGTTAACACTGACATGATCATTTGCCTCGACATTATCCGATTTATTCACCTTCTCGATAACTGACTGAAATTTTGGTAGTCATGGTCGGTGACAGGATGGGGCTTTGACCATAATGGCTTTCAGGTTGGCTCTCATGACTGTACCGTTCACATATTTGCATAAAGATTGTGATTTACACCCTTCCTTGATCAGGGCATGCGTTCTGACGTCGTGCGTTGTGTGAACTACGGGGGGAGGGGATGAAGATTGTCTGTACCCCCACCCCCCAAAAAATTACTTAAAAGAAATAATGCGTGTACTCTATTGGATGACGTGGATGTGGACGTATTATAACTACATATTTACACGGCACAGCAATTCCACTATGACACGAGCTGTTGACAATGCTGGTGCTCTTGGGTCTAAAGAAGCTATTTTTTCGGTGACAATCCCTACTAAGAAATGGGTTCATTATTCACACACCCGTCGGGCAAGGGAGATACAATAATCCTGGTTAACATCTGTTTATTTCGAAGGTGCCCTGAGGTTTATGAGAAGTCCCAAACACTCCTTGCTAATTAAACAGCCGATGGAAAATATGTTAAATACCATTGTTAAATTTGCCAACATTTACAAACAACCACACTGATATATTTCCAGAGGTATACTCGTGTTTATGTGTTCTGACGTCGTAGCAGTGGCTAATTGTACACACCATCTCTAAACTGTCACCTCTATGCCCGCTACTCCAGTCCCACTTCCCTACCCCCTCACTTTTTCCCTACCCCCTCACCTCTTCCCTACCCCATTTTTAACTGCACGCAGTAGCTCATCCCTGGTTATGTCTGTGCCTGTCATGTCTTCGGCGTTTAACGCAGTAACAATGAAGCTTCCCCTATTGTCCTGCCATGCCTCTAATGCCTCCCTCACGTCGTGTGGCAGGCATTCACTGCTCGCCGCAGATGCCCAGTCTTCAGCTAATTTTTCTGGGTGTGGGTGTGCTACGTTTATCACCTTTCTCCCTCTTACTTTGTTAACTTCTTTCCAAATTTCGGTTATGCTCTTACTGTTGCCTATCCTGTTAGTGAAGCGTTCCCAATACTCCCCCCTTACTTCCCTTTTGGCCTGACTACAAATCTGGGCCAGTTCCTTCATTGCGGCTTTGCTTGCGTCACCCCTACCCATTTGCACCCATTTTCTGTGAGCCAGTCTCATCATTTGCGACAGTTGTTTTAATTCTTTATTGTTATAGTATTTGTCTGTATGGTATGAGCAATTTTTCTTCACGCGCCTTTTACGATTGAGTAATTCGTTAATAACCTTAACTAGGTCTTCGTAAAACTGGTCTACACTGCTCGGATGATAGCCACTATACCATTCCCGCACACCATCAATAAAGAAATCAACTTTAGCTTTGGGTAGTGTTAATCGTTTTCTGCTATGTGTGATTTTTCGTTTTCCCAGTGGTATAGTGATAACAAGGGAGAAGTGATCACTTAGCAAGTCTGGTGCAATTTCACATTTTCCCTCTAGACCCTGACCATTTAGAATCACAGCGTAGTCTAATCTCCCTCCCTTGATATGTGTCGCCTCCTGTGTCCCCAGTATTTTGGATTCAGGGTAATCTAATATAAACTGTCTAAATCTCACGCCATTAGTATTGGTCTTTCCCTCTGTCTCCAAATCTTTGTGACGAGCATTAAGGTCCCCAGCTACTAAGATCACTTCACTAAAAACAGTATCAGGCAGAGAGCTAACGGCAAAACAGTTTTTAGAAACATACAGGTTAATTATGTTCAGCACACCCTCACTCAGATAAATTTTGACGGAAACTGACTCCACACCTTCACTCCTGTGGGGACACTCTAACAGCTCCGATGGAATGGAATTTCTTACGTATGTAGATACACCCCGTATACCATCACCCGCCATAAGTTGATACTTTGTATATCCACCGAGTTTAAACAGATTGCCATCCCTATCCCCCGTCTCCTGAAGGAGTATCACATCTATACAGTGATTTAAAATATAATAGTGAAGGTCTGTAATTCTATTTTTCAATCCATTCACGTTCCAAGATATTACCCTAAGTTCGCAGGGACCCATTATCCATAGGTGTCTCTAATACCATA
>NW_027643667.1:80000-165000 GCF_032717465.1 Coenobita brevimanus
AACGAAGACTGAAGGACAGGCTGGGGGAAATGAGAAAATTTGACATTTGCCTCGCCTCATCTGTCCAGGTTTCCCTGTCCATGACTGTACGAGTATGGCTGATAACAAAATATGTAATCAGAATAGCGGCCAGAAAAAAAAAAATCGTTGCTTCTGCTACTAGTGGATGTTATTACAGTCAACCGAGAAAGCCCGATGAAGCTATGTGTTTGGCCAGGTTTATATATCTGTCTATCAGTCTGTCTGTCTGCCTGACCGCCTGCCTGTCTGCCTTTTCTGCTTCCCTGACTGCCTGCCTGTCTGCCTTTGTCTGCCTGCCTGTCTGTTAGCAAGATTATAAGGAAAAGTCAGCAGATTATCTTATTTCTTTATTTAGATTTTGAATTTAACATTCTATACAAGCCCTTACGAACTCGGGAACGTTGTCGCTGGAATCCAAGCAGGAAGAGTCAGCGGACAGTGACTAATTTTTCGAAGTTACCCATCCATTTTACTGCTTTCTCTGAATAGGAAGCCCACCCCGACTTAATCAGTGGTGTCACAAAAGGTGCGCGGGGAAGTCAAGCGAGCAGATCATCTCTGCCATTGGACACTGAATTAGGTTAGGATGAAGTAATTCGTTTTTCTTATAGCATTCAGTAAAAGGTCAGGGGTACAAGACAAGGATAAAGGTTCAGTCAGTCGTCATGTCCGAGTGAGAGGCTCATCAATTTCGAAGCATTGTGATGAACAAGCAATAAACAGAACGTCAGAAGCAGACTCCGTGGAGAGAGTGCATCAGTAGGCTACATAACGTCTACGCGATTATTTTATTTTCTGTTATCATACTTCAGAACCACAGGTGTTTAGTGATAAAGTGGACGGGTGTTTCAACCGATTGTGTGACGCGAGTGTTGTTGGCGTCACTTCATAAGCTGGTGGTTAGATTTTGCTGGATTTTCCCGCCATTGTCCTCCTGCCTGAGATCTGTCGCCTTGTTCCCACTGCACCCACCAAAGGTATGCTGTTTGACTTTATTAATTCTGTACCCATTTTACTCAAACTTGGCCTAAAATTTTCCTCTCTCCAACTTGAATACTGAGTTGTAGCAATAGATTAATACTAGAATATGTAAGTCACAAAAAAGTGCCATTGAAGAGGAGCCGTAGCGCTGCCCTTTTCTGTCAATGGCCCATGTGAAGTAAGCGGCAAAAGGACGAAAATCTGGGTCAAGTTACCCTGAAAAAAAGTAATATAATGCAGGATACTATGATATTCTAGGAAGTTGTCGATAGTTGAGAGTTGTTTGTGGTTTGCAATAGCGAGACAGACAGAAAGACACACAGACAGAAGACAGACAGACGCATGACAAGGAGACAGGAAAGGGGAGAAGAAGCGTGGCGTTATTTTGAGTGAAGTTGACATCATAGCACATTAAAATATATTTGTGCCGCAACTTTAATAGCATGTCTTCTTATGTATTACCAAGGTCCTTTGACGAGTAGTGAGCTTACACACACACACACACACACACACACACACACACACACACACACACACACACACACACACACATAAATACACGCACACACAGGCACACGTTCACAAACACAGACACAGAAACGAAGGCAACCAAACACAGAACCACACCAGCATCCCATCACACGCCCAGACACACAGCCACATATCTGCACAGCCTCGCCTCCAAGGACACACGCCATCCCTCCACACAAACACCCACTCCTCTACATATCCAAACCTCCACACGTAGCCCTACCTTCACCTATGTAACCCCAACCTCACCTCCACACACGTAGTTCCACCTGAACACACGTAGTCCCACCTCCACTCATTCGTACACTATGACATACTTGACAAATGTCGATTCATCTACATATACATATCCATAACCCGACACACAAAGTTTTTTTTTCAATATACATAGCCATACCTTCATATATACAGTATACAGCTATCCCTGGACACATAAGGCCACACCGTCCCGCACAGTACTGCACTTACACACATGCAGATCCACGTTACATAGCCATATCCCCATGGACACACACACACACACACACACACACACACACACACACACACAATGCTCTCTAGTGGAGCTTGCTAATGGGGTAATGTGTGTATGTAACTTTGGTGGTGTGAGAGGTTGCCATGGTAACACTCAGGCACCTCCCACTAGTCAAAGATTTTCTTAACGGTATATATTTGCATAAGGCTGGTTAATATCGTTTTGTACACACACACACACACACACACACACACACACACACACACACAGTAAGTAAGTAAGTAAGAATTTATTGACCACAATATCCAGTTACACATACAACATTTCAAGCAACAATAAACCTTAACATGATAAACAGCACATCAGATATTAGCAAACAATTATGGTCCACAAAACAAGCGAAGTATTAAAGGGTTGATCAGTGCATCTCTATAGCCTTAATGAAAGATGGAAATCATTACACTTCTGATTAGAAATGTAACTACAATGTCACCAATCACGTTTTTTACGAAAAAAATTTCCCAGTGATATATCATGGTTAGAATAAGAGCATACAAAATGAATTAAATACACTTTAAATAACATAGGTTATGGTAAACATTATAGTACACACTAGCCAAAACAGGAAAGGACCTTATACACTATCTCCTCAATAGGAAACTGAGCATCGTCACCAATGATTTGACTCCAGGAAGTAAAGTTATATATTGTACAGACGTCGGAATAAGTTCGTTTCCTTTTCCGTGGACTAAGGTGTTTGTAACACTGCTCGATGGAGAACTATCCCCTCCCCCTCCCTTCCTCATAGTCCCACACTCCCACCAAACCCCCCCACTTTTCTCTCCGACCCCGTACTCTCGCTAGCAGCCAGCTTGGGGTTTCTGTACTTCATGCACCTCTCTAATTACGTGTAGTCCGAACAACAAATAAAAGGATAGTACAGTACATATAAACCAAGTTAGAAGATTTACTACACACACACACACACACACACACACACACACACACACACACACACACACACACACACACACACACAGAGAGAGAGAGAGAGAGAGAGAGAGAGAGAGAGAGAGAGAGAGTTAAAAGACAGGGAGCGACAGGCGCAGAGGGGGAACGAATGGAAAAATGTGGAATGTGAAAGGGCAGTAACAAAGAAAATAAAAAGGGGAGAGGCAAGGAAAGAACAACGAGAGTTAAGAAAAGAGACAGAGAGTGAGAAGTGACAGTGAGAGGTGAAATGAGATACAGGCAGTGTGAAAGGGAAAGAGAAAAGGGAGATGTGAATCGAAAGGCCGGGAGACAGGGAAGTAGAGACAAAAGGGGAGACAGCTGAGAGGAAATGGGCATGGAGCAACCACAGAAACAGGGATAATAAAAAAGAAAGTGGGAAAGAAAGCTACGGAACAGAATACTGAGAACGATAATGAGGAAAATTAGAAAAGAAGGCAGTGTAACAGAGAGTAGGAAAAAGTGTTATTCTGGCAAGGACGCAGGGAAAGAACTAAGCAGGATAAGACGAAAGCATTGAGGCTGAGTAAAACGAATGACATTCATGTAAAAAGGGAGGGAGAGAAACAGAGAAATTAGAAAAATTTGCGGAAAGTAGAGATTAAGGGTGGGAAGAAAATAGGTTAATTTTTACGGCAAGAAAAAGGAAGGGGATGTTAAGAAGGGAAGACAAGGGAAGGGCCAGGGAGGAAGGAAGGGAGAGAAAGACAGTGGGAAGAGCGGAGTGGAAGAAGAGATTTCGGGTGACAGGGAGAGACGGAGAAAGAAAAGAGAAAAATGAGCACGCAGTTATTACTGGGGAAAGAAAGCAGTGAAGGAAATGGATTTAGTACAAGTAAAGAAATATGCAGAGCGTAATGGAGAAAAAAAGGTAACACATGTAACGGATGTAAAAAGTAAGACAAAGTTATGACACAGGGAGGAAGAAAGAAGAGTGAGGTAAGGAGGGAGTGACAGAGGGGAAGAGAGACGAAGGAAAGGAAAGAGAGGGAGGAAGGTAGGGACTGAGCAGATTGCTATAAAGAGGGGAAGGAGGGAAAAGGAAACTGGGGATGAGACAAAGGATCCAGAGAGAGAGAGAGGGAGGGGGAGGGGCAGTACACAGACAGGTCGACAAATGTTCAGAAAGTGTGTGTGTGTGTGTGTGTGTGTGTGTGTGTGTGTGTGTGTGTGCGCTTCCGCCCCTGCGTCACTTCTATAACATTGTTCCATTTTTCCACCTGCGTGTTTTCCTCTTCTCAGCTTGTTTCTCCTCTCACCCACTTTTTTTTATCATTATTTCTCCTGATTGTTCTTGTCATTCCAAGTCTCTCTCTCTCTCTCTTTCTCTCTCTCTCTCTAGGAATAAAGAGATTGTTCTCACAGTCTATATCTCCTTAATACGGCCACTTCCTCAGTTACTGTGGAATTTTGGTCGACATACAAGGACTTAAAAAGAGTTCAGGAGACTAAGGTATCAGTTTCGCCTGAGGGCTGTGGGACTTTTTTAGTAGAAACTCGTAGACAACGGGGTCAGCTCATTACAGTGTTTAAAATCTGAATGGGTTTCACCAGTGCCGTACCTGAGGGGGGGAGGGGGAGCTGTTTGAAACTGCCCCCTGGGCCCCCAATTGAGGGGGGGGGCAAAAAAAGTCTTAGAGATTTATAAGCTTTTTTTTATTAATATTTCAAAATATATATATTTATCATACCGACAATCGCGGCTGAGATAATAGACTAGTTTTGAGAATAAGGGGCTAGGTTCTTTGCGGGGCCCCCCTCCTGGAGGGGGGCCCCACAATGAACCTAACCCCCTGGCCCCTAAATCTCTAGGTACGCCCCTGGGTTTCACAATCATTACATAGAAAGTTGCTTACTCTTAACACGGACTCGGCACACAACCATGGCTGGGAGCTGTAAATGAAAAAAATTACCGGCAGAATTACGTGAAAACTTTTTCACGTGCAAGATCAGCTCCACATGTGGAACTGACTCAACATGGACGTTGTTAACATTACAGTAGAGAAGTTTAAGGGATTCATCGGCAGGATCTTACACTAGAATAAATGTGAATTGGATATGCATTCCCAGGCAAACAAGAAGTATCTCCACGGTATGGGCTGCATAGTTATTTAGATCCTAACTTTTCCTTGTAACTCCTCTCTCTGTGTGTGTGTGTGTGTGTGTGTGTGTGTGTGTGTGTGTGTGTGTGTGTGTGTGTAAAAGAGGTTTCTACTATCGCAACATTTAATCACAGCAGATTTATTCTGTGTGTGTGTGTGTGTGTGTGTGTGTGTGTGTGTGTGTGTGTAATTACTACACGTAATTAGAGAGGTGCTTGAAGTACAGAAACCCCTAGCTGGCTGTGAGCAAGAGTATGGAGGGTACCGGGTCGAGTCATGGGGCGGAGAGAAAAGTGGGGGGGTTGGGTGGGAGTGTGGGACCATGAGGAAGGGAGGGGGAGGGGATACCTCTCAATCTAGCAGTGTTACAAACACGGAAAAGGAAACCAACTTATTCCGACGTCTGTACGTATGTGCTGAGTCAGTGGACACACCTCCAGTACATGCAACTCCATTTGCACAGCACCACATGGACAGAACCGCTCTGCTACCGGGAGACGTCCCCGTCCACGCCGATTCCAACGGCCCGTCTCAATAGCCAGATTATGACTACCCGCAGCCGACTAAATGCCATGCCAGATTATGACTACCCGCAGCCGACTAAATGCCATTCTGTGTACCACACTAGTTTTACCACGACATTTATAAATCTCGTGAACTGTTAAGGTAGGGTTCAACACATTATAAATTAGGCTTCTAGAAGATGTAGAGTTAGAAACTGATTGCTTTAAAGATTCAATGCCGACTTTAACATCATCAACAGAATTATTAATTAAACTCTTAATGTGTTTACTTGTTGGTGTGTTAGCCGCCATGGTCAGCCTCACACACACACACACACACACACACACACACACACACACACACACACACACACACACACACACACACACACATGAACACGTTCGAAAACACAGACATAAAGACAAAGACAACGTAACATAGAACCACACCAGCATCCTACCACACCTCCAGACACAGAGCCACAGCTCTGCATAGCCTCGCCTCCAAGGACACACGCCATCCCTCCACACAAACACCCACTCCTCTACATATGTAACCTCAACACGTAGCTGTACCTCCACCTACGTAACCCTAACCTCACATTAGCAAAAGTTGTTCCACCTCAACACCCGTAGCCCCACATTCACTCATTCATACACGATAGCATCTTCACAAACGTCGATTCATCAACACATACATATCCATAACCCGATACACAAAGTTCTATTTCTATATACATAGCCATATTTTTAAATACATCTAGTTATCACTGAACGCATACACACACACACACACACACACACACACACACACTTACAGTATACGTGTACACAGAATAGGCGAAACTTTGAGTGTGACATCCGTAGACTCTCGGACACCAATATTTCTTACGTAGCGAATTTATAGCCGATCGAAAGTTAGGTTAGGTCACTTTGGGCAGGGTTTGGTCTGATTAGGTAATTTTTGGTTGGGTTGGCTTCAGTTCGACTAGATATAGACGGATTAGGTTAGATTGCTTTAGAATACGTCGGTTTTGATAGATTTTGGGTTGGGTTTTATTTGGCTGGGTTAGGTTCGGTTGGATTAGGTCATTTTAGGCTTGACTGGGTTGAGTTAGGTCGGGTATGGTATGGTTAAGTGAGACTGGGTAGGATTATGTAGGGTTAGATGCAGTTAGGCTGCGTCAGAATTGGTTAGGTTAGGTATGGTGAGGTTACATGAGATTGTGAGGTTAAATACAATTAGACTGGGTTAGGTGAGGTTAAGCTAGATTAGGTTGGGTTGATTTAAGTTGGATTAGGTCATTCGAGGTTAGGCAGGGTTCAATTAGAGCAAGGCAGTTATGTATCCCTTCGTTTTCGTTTTCGTTTTTAAAGGCTCCAACATGCTTGCATGTGTCGGCCTTGGTCACCTAATGGCGGCTCTCCACGCTGCACGATCTATTGCAGCCTCCCTGTTCAGTCCCTTAACCCTAAGGTCACACTTAATGACCTCGTCTCATGTCTTTCTCGGTCTACCCCTCATAACCCCACCCCCAATATTAACACTCCTCACCCTCCCCACCCAATTATCATCCCCCATCCTCTCCACATGTCCAAACCACCTCAATCTACCTCTCCTCATCACAACACCAATACACTCCAGTCCCATCCTACCTTTCAACTCTTCCATTGTAAACCCAGCCCCTCCAGGCCTTGGATGTAGGGACGCACTGCACATCCACCTAATCATTGCCATTTCTGTACGTCTGAGCCGGCGAATATCATCCTCCTTCACTGCCCAGGTCTCACTGCCATACAGCATTACACTCCTAACACATGCTGCATACAAAGACCCCTTAGCACGTAGGGAGAGCCCTCTCAATGTCAGGAGAGGAAAGAGCTCCCTGAACTTCTTCCAACCACTTCTCACCCTAGCCACAGAGCTACCTCCAGCCCCACCTCCAGCACACAACATGTCTCCCAAATAACAAAACTCTTCTACACACTCAAGAGATTCACCAGCAAGTTCAATCCTTTCACGTCTGACAATCTCCACCTGCTCACCTCTGCACGCCGTACACATAAAATCAGCATTATCTCGCAGTCTACCTCTGATACCACTACATCTCTTATGCACCCATTTATCACACACACCTCACAAGATGGAATTACTTCCCACGCCCTTGTGGCAAACTGCACATGGCCACTCTCCCTCGTCTTTGACAGTACCGCCACCAACCCTAGATATTATCACTTTTGTTTTATCTGCATTTACCCTTAAACCCTTTTGCCCCATACCATCTCTCCACTTCCTAAACCTTTCCTCCGCCTCCCTTTCATTCTCTGCAATCAACACCAAATCATCAGCATACAACAACTCCATATCATTTAAGAGTCTCTCCCGCCTGCTCACTGTGACATCCTCTGGCACAGTCACCTGAGCACACCGACTGGCAATAGCACACCTGTACAAAATATCGGCCATTTGGCTCACATTAGTATCAATGTCAGGATCAAACTGGGGAATATCGAATGGCTGTGATGTGAACATCACAAAACTTTATAGGACATTTTAACCGAGATTTCTTCTTCTTACAACTTCAATACAAAACTGCATGATCACCAAGCTAACCCGGCCGCACACCAAGGCACACCCTATCCACCACAGGGGGGGACAGAGCAACCGCTATGGGGGCGTGATCCGATGGAATATCAAGACCATTATTCACAGTGAAACTTTAAACTTAAAATATTGGTAGAAGCAATACACACATCTACTTCAGAAATCCATTCATTATGTTTCCTATACGTCAGATTGCCCTTATAATGTTTTTCACCATATTTCAAGTTATTTACCACCACTAAAGTTTGTTCTACACACACAGTAGTCACAGTATTTGCATTCTCATTAGGCAAATTAATTTGCTCAGGAATCTCAGGGTAGGTGAAATAATCAGATCCAGGGACAAGTAAATTCACTAAAATACTTTGAACACCAGTACCAAAACGTGTGTTCAGGTCTCCCATTCGTAGAACATTACAGTTTTCCTCTTTTCCACGTATGATTTTCTCTTGTATATAACTGAAACTGTTAGGATTAAAGGATTGCGAATCTGTAGGGGGTATATACACAAACCCCAAGAGCACAGTGCTCAATAGGGACAATCTGAGCCAAACTTGGTCTTTCATTTTACAGTCTACACCCATCACAGATGACTGTAAACAACGCTTTACCAGTACCACTGTGCCCCCTCTATGTCCGTCTGACCTCACAGTGTCTCTATAACAAACATAGCCAGGTAGAGAGATACGATCACTAGTTTTCACTTCATTCAACCCTATCACATCGTAATTCATTAACAATGCCAGTACAGTACATTGGGCTTTTCTAACTTTGTACGAACCCCATTGATGTTCCACGACATGATTGCAACATGTCTTCTTTGTGGTTCACCTAGAAAGGAGCCGGCCGCCAGCTGTCGATGACCACCTGATCGCGGTAAAGTTTCCTCTCATTCGTGTTCAGCCTGATCGTGCAGCCGACGTTCTCTGGTTTAGTCCTCTCTGCCGGCTCAACATCCCGCGCGCGCACGCACACACACACACACACACACACACACACACACACACACACACACACACACACACCTCACTTAGCAACTTGTCGGCAGACGCGAATACATGATTTAGGAAGCAGCTTTTTTTTTTCCCTATTGACATTGAGGCCGGAGCCTTTGGTCATTGAGGCAAATATATATATATGTATATATATTGACACATATATACATATATATACAAACATATATATATATATACATACATACACACATCCATGCATATGAACATACACACTTTCATGCACACGTACATATATATATATATATATATATATATATATATATATATATATATATATATATATATAATAATTTTTATTATTATTTTTTTGTAGTTTTATTTTTATTATTTTTATTTATTTTTTATATTTTAACCTTATATTACTTATAATCAAAAATACCTAATCTAAATACCCTAAAACTAACCACCTAACAGACAAATCGCTAACCTATACTAAATCCTAAGAGACAAATAACTAGACCTACACTAATGTTCAAAAAGCCTCGACCAAGAGAACACCATCGACTGCAGATATGTAATGCCTTTCTACATGACATACCTGCACTCATCACCTGGTGACTGTCAGTCGAGGCACAACCTAATATAGGGGACATCAATATATGAAAGGGAACCAGACGAGTCAGGAACATTTCCATATACGTCAGCTGTCGGCCCTAATTAGAATAACTTAAGCAAGATGGTATAATGTATTTACATAATTTGTACAAAAAGTGAAGAACCTCGCCCAGCAGACCACCATCGACTGCAAGTGCCCAATACCTTCCTATATTGCACACTTGCACTCATCAGCTGGTGACTGTCAGGCGAGGAACTTGGCTTAATGTAGGGGACATCTATATTAGAAATAGATCGGTGGGAGGAGGAACTATTTAAAATATGTCAACTGTCAACCCTAATTAATATTACAATATATACATATTTACCGTTGATAAAAACCATAACCACACAGTAAAAAAGTCACATCACTCTGATCAGTCCGGTCTCTCTCAAGAAAGCCATCAATTTATCAGTCATAACAATGTCCCCATCACCCAGGATGGTGGAAAGGGTGAAGGGGACGTCTGCTGCGCCGCAGTAATTTATAAGTGAAGCACGTTCACGAATAAATCGCCGACGCGCAGAATGATATGACTGATAGATAACACCGCATCACAGATGTCACAGTGCGGTGGGAAGCGTCTTTCCATATATGGTTTCATATGTGTTAAAATGGTGGCATTGAGCCGTAATCGTGCCAACACTTTTTCTTCTAGGCGACTGGGACTGTTGGCAGTATCCCAGTCGCCCAGGTACGGCTTACAATTTGGAATATTTAGTCTGGTCCACTGACCTTGCCACAGAAGATTTATTGATTTCTTTCCGAGAGAGAGAGACGACCGTAGATCACGAGGAACGTCCCAAGTCTCCTCGAGCTCCACAGCCGACTTTGCAAGTAAGTCAGCCCGCTCATTGCCGTAGATTGTATGCAATAAAATTTTTCTCAGTGGGCTGACTATCAAAAATCCTGTATCTCCTATTGCGTTTTCTTAATGCTTGTCGGCAATCCGGCGTCCACCAATGTGCTCTATGCTTCGCCTGAACTGTAGAAGTCTTGGGAATAGCAGCCTCAGCTGCGTGTAATATGGAAGTAGTTATATTTTCGACCTTAACATCTATGGTCTCCCCAGATATATCTAAATTGGCGATCCTTGAGAAGGATCCCCAATCTGCTTTCTTATAGTTGAATTTTGGAGGTGGAGGGTCCGGAATGATGTCGCGTGTATAAGAAAGACAGATGGGTAAATGATCACTTCCCAAGGAGTCGTCATAAGGATTCCATAAAAAATCTTGATGTATACCAGGGGAGGCCAAAGATAAGTCAATGGCCGAAAAGTTACCAGTACGATCATCTACACGAGTCGCTCTACCATCGTTCAGAAGACAGAGGTTGGACTGTAGTATTAGGTCGGCTACTTGCTCCCCACGACCATCGATCCTCAAGCTACCCCATTGATAGTGATGGGCGTTAAAATCGCCCAACACTAACTTATTGCCAGGAAGATGTTCAAATAGTGAATGTAAAGCATCACTATCAATGGGGCCATGTGGAGGACAGTACAGAGAGCAAATAGACAGATACGTGTTATTAAATTTTACTCTGCACGCGACAGCTTCCAGAGTAGAATTTAAAATCACTTCCGTTAGTGGGTGTGATTTGTGTGTGTAAATGGCAACTCCGTGACCTTCATATCTTCTATACGAGTGGTAGTGTTTGAACTGTGGAGGATCAGGATGATCCTCCAGGCGCGTCTCCTGCAAACAAACAACGTCTGGGCTGTGTAGTGAAAGCAAGATAGCTATATTATGTAACTTATTTCCAATACCTCTACAATTCCACTGTAGTATAGTGAATGCGGAGGTTTAAGATTTTCGAGGGTGGCCAGTGTGCTTAGTCTTTTTATGCCCCCCGCGTCCAGGCGAGTGGCTACCGGGGGACCTTTCCCGGTTCTTGTTCATGGAGACTTCCATATTTTCATCAATGATAAGGCTCCCAGGCTCCACCGAGGAAGAGCTATTCTTTCTCTCCCTTGCTGGACCAGGAGCGGGAAGGACATGAGGACGTGACTGCTTAGACTTGTCAGGCTTCTGTTTTGGCCGCACTGACTGCGAAGGAGTAGCGGCAGCCTGAGAGTATGATGTAACAACAGGGATGTCAGTAAGAGAGTTGGAAAGTACAGGAGGCTTAGACTGAGAGGTAGGGCGTGGGGCATGAGGAGCGAATGTTAGGTCAGTCTGTGTCTCAACGGTGCACATCACGGAACGGGACACAACCGCCGATGCATAGGAGATATTAGGCTTGGGAGTTGCATGCAACTCCTTCACCTTCTTCCTTGCATCGTAAAAGGAAATGCCCTCAGTTGCCTTCACTGTGCAGACCTCTTTCTCCTCCTTTCACTTGGGACAAACCCTCGAGGAAGTGGAGTGAGCATCCTTACAGTGAAAGCAGCACTCAGTCTCGGATGTACAGTTGTCAGCAGAGTGACCTACAGCCGCACACTTGCCACACACGATGTTGGAAGCCCGACAAGCCTTTTCATGATGTCCATAGAGCTGACATTTTGAACAACGAAGGGGATTCGGGATGTACGGTCTTACATTTCCAATTTCATATCCTACTTTGACATTTGTAGGTAGAAAAACTTTGCCAAAAGTGAGGACAACAGTGGCTGTCTTCATCCTTACGCCTTCCTGATAACGAGTGATGAATCTGGCATCAATTACATCCTGCTGAGCAAGTTCCTGTATGATCTCTTCCTCACTCACCACCATGAGATCCCTGCTAGTGATAACACCCTTGCAGGAATTCATGGATGTTGGGATCTTGGCTTCGATATCATGGCAGTGAAACTTGAGCTGCTTTAGCAAGTCTTTAACCTGAGCTGAGTTGAATGTCTTTACTAGGAGGTCCCCATTTCCAAGTGTTTTTACTTGTTCCACCTCTCCCGCACAGTGGTCAATCACCTTCTTGACAATGAAGTGATTGAGTCTGGACAGGGGAGTGGAACCTAGTGCATGAAGCGTTACGAAGGTCGCGTTATTTACAGGTATGTCAAGCGGGGAACGAGTCTGGCGTCCGTCAGTCTGGGGCCGGTCAGTCACGGTAGGGATGTCGTCAGGACTACCTCCCCCCCTGAAGGGGGGGAAGACAGTAGGGGCGTCCGTCATAGCTACCACTTCCCCCGTGAAGGGGAAGTGGGAAGAGAGAGAAAAACGACCAAGGGGCAAAGTACCTGGGGAAGACCCACCTAGGCTGAGATTACCCTCTCAAACCACTCTCGGGAGGACGCGCCTGTGTGTGACTCACACCCCAGAGCGATCAGTGGGGGGTACACTCCAGAGGTGAGTAAGCAAAGGCAGACTCAGTAATTATAGGCACCTGCTATATCTACTAAGGCTAGGGAGGAAAATGAGGTCTAGCTAACCTAACTTTATTGAAAAACGCCCTAGTGGCGAAAAAAAGAAAAAGCTAACGCCGGTGAGGCAACCCTGCAGCTAGAGGAGAGCTCAGAAACACGTCTTCCTTCTCCACGACTATTCATCAAAGTCCAGGAAGCAGCAAAGACAGCAACAATATTAATACTCGAAGGAAGGCCAAAAGCAGAGTACAGGAACCAGTTTATGTCAACGTTTCGCCCACAAAGCTTCTTCAGGAACATCATTACTGGACAACACTCCACTCCTTAAACAGACCCAAGCCTGACTGGTAGTGCAGGATTGTGTACTTGTGTTCTGGTCACCATTCAGGCTTAGGTCAATTTAAATAGTGAAGCACTGTCTACTGGTGTTGTTCCTGAAGAAGTCTTGGGGCAGAATGTTGCAAGTGGGATTCTGTACTCTGCTTTTGGTCTTTCTCTATATACAGCAGCGAATACACCATAATTTTACTGTTTATCTTCCTTATGAAAGCTTACCCAGAATCCAGCTAAATGAAACGAGTATTTCCCCATCCAATTTTTATCCCATACTTCACACTCAGGACGATTTGCATCAGTATATGACCGATTCCCGCCTCAGTGTTACGAGTCCTTTGACGGAAGGTAATCGAATATTGTTTTTGCTGGGTTTTATGGGCCGGCTAAATGCCTCACACATAGTAAAGCCTCTAGTCATACAAGCCTCCGCACGCAACATACTGGTGAAGCACAAATGGTGATGGGTTTCTGTAGTGAGAATGACGCCAGATCCAATATTAACCCTCTCCAGTTCGGGACAGCTCTAGTATTACGCAAGTCTAATTGAATGTTGTTTTTGCTCGGTTACAGTATATGGACCAGGTTAATGTCTCTCACATTGGGAAGCCTTAAGTCTTACAAGGTTAGGCACGCAACACAGAAGCACAAATGGTGATGGGTGTCTGTAGTGAGAGTGATACGTAAATGTGTTTAATGATTCATCCCGTCAGTCTGCAATATGAACCAACAGGGTGATCACATATGCAAGTATGTCCGTGAGCAAAAAGCCTCCAACACCTATCTGCCAGCTGAGGGAATGGAAGGGTGCCAGATGAACTAGTTTCTTGTGATAGCAATATAAAACACACAAGAGAAAGGTATCAGAAGGAACGATACTCTCATTTGACAAGAGTGAGAAATACGGAAAGTAGGACGCAAGGCTGGCAGAGAATTTTGACTCCACATGAAAATACTTAATATCAGGATTCTCTTTAAATGGCCACCTTGGTTTGAGTTACCCTAAAAACAGATCACGAGACAAATACGCTTTCACTGAGCGACCGTGGATCTCCAGCTGAAAGTATATTGATGGTTAAATAGTAGTGATATGTACGTTGGTCTGCTGTAACATCACATATTAGTTCTGTAGTGTGTTTTTATGAGCAAAGTGCAAACACCAGTAGATTACATGACCTCCCCCCCTTTCCTTGCGCGCGCACCCCCCGAATTCCTCGTCCAGCAGCGGTGGCAGCAACATCTCCTCTCCTCATCATGGCCTCGTCTACTACTGCTCCAGCCTACGACCCGTTGAGGGGGGCTAATCATAGCAGTACTGAGCCTGAAGGAGGAGTGCAGACCATCACCATCACCGGCACCGTGAAGTGGTACAGCATCAGGGCGAAGTACGGGTTCATCCGGCGCCAGGATACTGGCGTCGATGTATTTGTGCATCGCTCAGCGATCGCTGCTACCTCTTCTCGGCGCCCCTCGCTCTCGTTACGCCAGGGCGAGACAGTTGAGTTCCACATTCACCAGACACCGAAGGGTCCCGAGGCTAGAGACGTCACTGGACCGGGAGGTGCAGCTGTGCAAGGCTTTGCCAATGCACGGCGGCGCCGGCCTGGGGATCCCCGATGTCCTGAGGATGTGGATACCATTGTCGCCATGTGCATCGCGACGGCGAAGGCTTTCTGTGGCGATGACAAGGCAGCTATGCTCGTTCTACTCCCCGAAATCTTCGAGAAGAACTGGCTGCCACGCCTTGTCATCCCTCAGAGCTTCGCTCGTGATGCTCGGCCACCCCCTCGTCTGGAGCGTCACACCACCTCGCTGCAGCCTCCTAGACCCCGCACAACACCGCGGAAAAAGCTGCAGCTTGACGCTCCTCTTAACAGAGCGACTGCCTCCTCCTGCACTACCTCTGCCCCGCCCATGGACACCGACACCGCCGGCGATCACCGCCCGCCGTCAGTAGCTGAGGGAAGGGTCGCCTCTCCTGTCCTTTCCATCCTACAGGAAGAAAGCGACCACACCTCCCCCTCACCACCTAATGCTGTCGTGAACCTCCAGGCCACCGAGGAGGCATGTACCTCTCCCTCCCCACCACCGACATCGAACAAGAAGAGGAAGAGGAAGAAACAGCCTAAACCACCGCCACCTGCCGAGATAGATCCTGAAGGCACTACTCCACACGCTTCTGAACCTGACCTCAGCTATAACGACACCCTCAGCAAGGCAGAAATTTCCAGCATCGTAAAGTAGGCCTTTAATCCCGACATTCTCCTAGGCCGTCTAAAACAGACAGACGTATCCTTATTTTCCAAACTAACCAGCCCCAGCAGTTCCTCGTAGAGGCTGCTCCACTGACATCTCTGATAACTCTGGCGGGCTCTCCACCCTGAGCCCGGGTCCATTTTCATAATAAAATGGACGAATCTCAACAACAACAACGCACACCCCCCCTACATACATCTACACGCAAGCTAATCAGTTTCCACATCTTAAAGTTGTACAAACCCACCTACGTGCAAGATATACAAGGAAAGTTATTACGAAAATGGTTATGGTCATCATCTTGCTCGTTCACTGGCGAGTTTCCTTAATTGGCCTCTGTGTGTGGTTTATGGCTTCTCTCTAGACTTGAAGGACTTGTATCTCAGTACTTGAAGCTTATTGATTCCTTGTTTTTTATACTGTGATAATTATAGGTCTTTCACAATAACCTGGCCCATTATTTTCGTCCTTCATACATATATCTCCTGGTGCATTTTCTCGTCCTTCATACATACATCTGCCACCCATTTCTGTATTACCTTCACCTTCACTTGGTAGATTTTTGTCCTGTATACCTACTTCTCCCTTTGGGGCTAAGATGCGAATGAATGTGTTTGAATGGATGAGTAAATGAGGGAGTGTGTCGTCCTGTCTCGACTACCTCCCTTTCCTTGGGGGAAGCAGCCTAGGTATATAGATAGATAGATAGATAGATACCTACTTCTACCATCCATTTCTACTGTACACTCACTTTAAGCTGGTCCAAATTTACGTCTTCCATACAAACTTCACTTATCAATCAATCAGTCAGTCAGTCAATCAATCTAACTGTCTACCTGTCTGTCACCAGATGCCTTAATCCCGTCAGGGGTGACCACAAATGAATCACCTCCATGTCACCCTTTCCTCCTCCATATGGCGACCTTCTCTGCAACTCACGCCCCCTTTTCTCACCTCAACCCTTCCTCTCTAACTTCACTCCCCTCCACAGTTTCTCGTATTGAAATAGATAATTTTCTGACCTGGAGTTTCCTTGTCTTGCTTCACTCCTATCCAAAGGCCTCGTATTGAAATAGTAATCCTCTCATCACGGCTGGATTAAGCATGTGGGAGGCCCGGGGCCCGCTTGGAAGGGAGGCCCTCTTTCCAACTCCCCCAATGGCATACACCACAGACTGGTAAACTAAATCCTAATATATAAATAGGACACTTTTAGTTAGGAAATACTGAACGGGGACTATACATCCAATGCTGTAATATGTAATGAATAAACACGAAATGAAATGAACACAAGTTGCTCTGGTGCGAGGCCCCCTCTTGGTGGGTGGCCCAGGGCCCGGGCCCCTTGGGCCCCTCCCTTAATCCGGCGGTGCCTCTCATCTCAAGCCCTTTCCTACATCTCTCGTCTCCAAAGTCTCTCATATTAAAGGCGATACACTTTCTTAGTATTCTGGTCCACCTTGGTCTCTTAAATTGGTCTCGGGTCCTCAAGGCACAATCAAAAGCTGTAGGTGTTTCGTCTGGCCAATAAAACGATTTCTTTGAGACTTCCCTTCCAGTTTATTGGCTGTAAAATCTACCGTTCTTGAGTTTTCGGTGATACAATACATTTTGTGTTCTGGCATGACATATAAGTTAATTGTGCATCTTTTTTTTTTTCTTTTGAGAGAGAGAGTGGGTGAGTGAGTGTGTGCGTGCGTGCGTCCTTTACCGCAGCATTTTGTAAGTAGAAAATGGAAAACTTTGACCAGTTCCCTTTCGCTACCTCAGTCCATGTAATAAGGTGCTGGAATTTCCTATCAGCAAAAGGCATGGTATCACTTTTCTCTCATGTCATCTCAGTTTATATTTTTATTTTTATATTTTCCTTTTCCCTACTTTCATTTATTCTTTCCCCCATTTATATCCTCCACACTCTTACGGAGGCGGCTCTGGCCAGGCTAATCAACGCTGACCCCATTGACAAGTGGTCTCAACTCGATCCACAGCCAATTGCAAGGTAGTGTGCTTTGAAATTGTCGATGATAGTATGATGAGGGTGATGATGATGATGATGATGATATAATGATGATGTGGACCTATTGCAATGTGGTATTAAGTCGACCCATAGCTAGTTGCGAGGTATTTGGCCATAGCACTTTAATCTGGTCGTGTGTATGATGATGATAATGACTGATGATTTGATTCTGCACAGCCATGACCAAGAGTTCATCGGAATTTCTCAGCCAGCATTGCGTCGTATCTTGCGTATTTCTCTTTCCTCCCCAGAGACAGGGAATATCCTTCCTTCCCATACTCTTTTCTTGTGTACTTCATATTGCTATCACATAGAAATAGTTCATGTAACGCCCCACTTTGCCACAATCGGTAGGGAGCGTCGGCGAACTTTTGCTGTACTGTACCATACCACTCTGAGATTTTGACCTTCCTGTAGTATACTGATGATGTGAGCTTAAAGCAAGGTACTGTGCTAGTGTTGTCCTTAGGTGATAATGGGAACGGTGAGACTTGCACGGAACCACTTTGATTTTGCCAGTACTGGCCAGAACAACTGATGATAAGAGTCCTCTGTTGCTTGTGTTCGTTCTTGATGACGTCAACCTGTTGCAAGGCAAAAAAGTCGACTTTTCTCATCCGGCTGGAGCTATAAAATGTGTTATAGAAGAGATACTGAGATAGCATGATCAAGTAATAAGTGTCCACTCACTAGGTGTAGAACACATCCGAGAGGGCAAGGGTAAATTTGTGGCCCTTTTTTTACTGCAGCATTTGTCGTTGTTTTGGCAAGTATCTGGTACCACTGGAAAACAGCCTTCACGACACTTTAAAAAAACCACGACAAGCCATGATCGGCACAACAGCTGAGGAGAGAAAAAATAATGGTGCTGTTTTCTTGCCTAGCGGAAAAGTTCTGGTTTCGGGAATATTTGGCTCTATGGAAAAAATAAAAAAGAGTTCAATAGATGGAAAGTTGACAATGTTTTGGTGTTCCTCAAAGCAGGGCAATTTTACAAGCCATACTGGGCAAGAATGTCACTTACTGATACCCAATTTTAGCTGAAGTATCGTGTTCTCAGTCGATTCGCCCACTTAAGAAGAGTATCCTGTCCTTGTGTGTGTGTGTGTGTGTGTGTGTGTGTGTGTGTGTGTGTGTGTGTGTGTGTGTGTGTGTGTGTGTGTGTGTGTGTGTGTGTGTGAGGCAGAATCTATGACGTGTGCGTGTGGCGCCGCGTTGGTGCTTGTGTTGTGCATACGTCATGAAATATACCTTTTGTGTGTGTGTGTGTATGTGTGTGTGTGTGTGTGTGTGTGTGTGTGTGTGTGTGTGTGTGTGTGTGTGAGTGTGAGTGTGTGTGTGTGTGTGTGTGTGTGTGTGTGTGTGTGTGTGTGTGTGTGTGTGCGTCTCTCTCTCTCTCTCTCTCTCTCTCTCTCTCTCTCACACACACACACACACATTCACACGTACCAAAACCTCGATTAAACCTATAATTGCATTTAAGGATTTAATTTTGGTTGTCATGGGAAGTCTTATCAGGCGTGGTCATGAGATTACAGATGCTTAAAGACAGACTATTATTGTTGAATTGATGGTAACTCCAAGGGGGCTAACAGAGACTTGTTCTTTGTTGAGGTCTGTTCATGAAGATATTGTAAAAGATTCTTGGTACTGTAGCCTATGATTATGGTCGTTCTTGTTGATACTGATCTTGGTGCTTAACTCTGGTCTGCCTGGCCGAGCAGACGCGTCGGCCACAGGCAAGCACCTACGTTTGAGGGGCTGTCCTACAAGTATTGGGATTCGTTGCCCCCTTGTGCTAGACAGCGCCTCAACAGGTTCGGTCCAGGTTCCTTCCCACGGCGAGGTGTAGGGAAATATGGGGATATATGGCTCCCGGGTGTGCGCCACATCTGCACCGTCCAGGATGCACAGCGCCACCACGTGTAGGCTCACCTTCTGGGCCACAGACATGATGTAAACTGCATGAATGGCACACAGAATATCAAGGCCCTATGCAAAGAGAACTATTAAGGAGAAGTGATGACAGATAGTCGTTGAGTTGTAGTTGTGAGGTAGGAATGAGTCTCCTTGGTTACTAGACGAGTTTGCTTTCAAGTCTGACTGCACTTGGTAGAAAGGGGTGGCGGGTGTTTGTCAACTTCGAGTAAACCCACTATAGGAGGATTTATGGTGCTCTTTACTATGCATATTTATCCCCAGTATCCCCCTCCCCCTCTCTCTCTCTCTCTCTCTCTCAAACGATCCAAGAGAATATTAATCTCCCATATGCAAAGAAACAGCTTAGGAAAAGCTACAAGGCCTGCTTAGCTAACAAGACCACGCCCTATGACTCACTAGCAGCGTCTATCTCAGCCATGTCCTGTGTGTGTGTGTGTGTGTGTGCGTGCGTGTGTGTGTGTGTGTGTGTGTGTGTGTGTGTGTGTGTGTGTGTGTGTGTGTGTGTGTGTGTGTGTGCGTGTGTGTGTGTGTGTGTGTGTGTGTGTGTGTGTGTGTGTGTGTGTTTTTATGCATGTCAGGATGCGTGTGTGCGTGCTTGCATGTCTCTCCATCCACCCTTCCCACACTGACGCACAAGGACAGAGTAGCATCGTGGCCACATGTTGAAAACTATACTCTTTTCACCTTAACTTGGCCCAGATTTTCGTCCTTTTGCAGCTTAACGTAGGTAAGTGAAGGGAAAGGACAGTACTGTGGCACTACAGGTTTCCACAGCACTTCTTCTTGACTAGCGTCCCATTTTAGTGTGTACTGTTACAGCTCAGCATTCAAAGCGGAGAGATGGCAGTTTTAGGCCAACTTAGAGGAAAAGGGGTAGTCATAGTGGTTTAGAAAGGAGGTTTGAACAGGTCCCTTGCAAAGCTGGCTCAGGTAATTTCTGTGGGGGGAATGGTTTTTGTCTCAGTGATGATAGTTTGTATTTGGGGTTTGGAGGACTCTTATCTCCTTTTCCTTGGCAGTTTATTATCTCTAGTACATATCAGTATTTTCCTTCATACTTTATATAAACATAATATGTATTTTCTTCATATAATACATTCATACAAAACCGGAGTCATGGACTGACCTCTCTCTCTCTCTCTCTCTCTCTCTCTTTCGTAAGCGAAAGCATTATCATCTTTAAAAACATCTATATTTGGTTCATCCGACTGTGCACAAATAACACAATATCATGAGATCTTTCTTCTCTTGTGACAGAGCATCATTTCTCTGTTATCACATTTATTTTGGTTCATCTAGTCAGTTATTTTTATGCTTGAGACGCTTTGTATAGAGCTTAGTAGCTTGCTATGGCGCCAGTACCACCATCGCATTAATTATTCAGTAAGGATGGCCACAGTAATAGCTTTATATAAGGTTCAGTAGCTTGCCATGGGCGCAGCACTGACATCACAGTAGCTATTCAGTGAAGGTGGCCATAGCAGTAACGTTATAGAGCCCAGTAGCTTGCCATGGCGCCAGTACCATCATCACATTAATTTTCCAATAAGGGTGTCCACACTACTAACTTTATGTAGGGTCCAGTAGCTTGCCATGGCGCTAGTACCACCGTTACATTAGTTATATATTCAGTGAAGGTGATCGCAGTAATAACTTTATAGGGCCCAGTCGCTTGCCATGACACCAGTACCACCATCACATTAATTTTTCAATAAGGGTGTCCACACTACGAACTTTATGTAAGGTCCAGTAGCTTGCCATGACACCAGTACCACCATCACATTAATTTTTCAATAAGGGTGTCCACACTACGAACTTTATGTAGGGTCCAGTAGCTTGCCATGGCCTCAGCATCACCATCACATTAGTTATTCAGTGAGGGTGGTCGCAGTATGATGGTATCAGGGACAACGTAGTATAAAAACAACCCCATAACTTTCCCTTGACCCATGTTCACGTACGAAATGAAGTCTGAGTCCATATTCGTAAATTTTCTTGATCTTAAGTGGCATACGATATCATTTTTTTTTATTTAATGCCAGAAAAGGAAGAAAGCAGAGTATTATCCCTAGATCCATGAAAATCCGTGCCTTTCAAATAATTTGGACAAAAACAAAATGCCAAATTTCAAGATTAATTCATTTTGAGATTTCTGCGAACACACACACACACACACACACACACACACACACACACACACACACACACACCGGTAATCTATATATATACTCTGTGAGTAGACTTGACAGCCCGTTCCCAAAGGCCTGGCAGTCTTCTTACACGCCACGCACCTTGCTTATCATCAAAATGGGTGCAGTTCCTTTCCCTCAGCTGGCCTTGTGGTTGATTCCTTAGGTACTCCATATTTACTGCCGTCAGAGGGGGTCCAGATGATATCAAGGGTAGTACAGTATTCAGATCGCCCCGTATGGCCAGTCTCGCTATCTTGCTATGTAGTCTTGGTGCGGTTTTTGCTCGCGGTTGTAAATATATCTGGTAATGTGGTTTTCATCTCCTCTTGTGCCTCGATTTCCTTAGGACAGATGCAGTATTTCTTACTTCGTTTGCAGCTACATTTTTCTTGTGCCTCAGTTTTCTTTAGACAGGTGCAGCATTTCTTATCTACGTTTGCATTTGTGTTAGTCATTTGCCTAGATTTCCTTTAAGACAGATGCAGTTTTTTTCTCTATGTTTACAGCTGTAGTGTCATTACCTTCGCTAACGGTGTCGGAAGGCCGTTTTCATCCGTGTCAGTCAAAAAGTTGGCATTGGATTTTAATAAAGATCTAGCGGACAGGTGGACAAAGGAGCAAGAAAGAGTTGTTTCAGTTTTGAGGTGGATCCGAGTCTGGAGTAAATAGTAATTTTATTTGTCGTTGGTCAAGGCGTGTGCCCTCATAGTGTTTTCTGATTTATATTGTACTGTCGGCTTCACAATGCACTGTTCACTCCAACTAGGCGTAAAAGTGCCATCATCACCCTGAATGCTGAGCTATGAGAAGAGATTAACACTAGGATGTGATGCTAGTCACGAAAAACTGCTATGGAAGGAATGAGAAGCCGTATCATTAACTCTGCCACTAGGTTACGGGAAATAGCTTGCAAAGGTCGGAAATATCACCAGGTTAAATATTCCCTACTGTCTTCAAACTGTCAAGGCCTAGTAATGTCCTGCTAAGCTGATCAGTAACATTCAGTGGGCTGGAAGGGTTGGAATCTGGTTCACTAGTTAGGGGACCCATAGATGATTCTCCTTGATACGATGCGTCAGGGTGGAAAGCGGCGGACAGGCCCAAGTGTGAGTAGGGGCGGTGGAACAATAGGCTAACTTTTGTCCTTAGTGTGAAGTAGACGCAGTGGAGTAGTAAGCCTGTTATTATTATTATTATTATTATTTAATATTATATCACAGTTAGCGTCCTATTTAAAACCGTTAGTAGAAACTGCTTTGCTATGGGTATGGCTAATTTGATAGTGTATATGTAATAGCGATCAAACTGAATTGTATGTGAATGATGTGTAGTCCATATTACTGGGCACGTAGCTGATAGTCCTGCCACTTTTATATATACAGTTTTTAGGTGTAGTAGCTTCAGGGAACGACTCTGTCTGTCTGTCTGTCTGTCATTAATGATTTTAGGACCCGAGGTGCATCACTCCAATGCACTATAGCGACATCAGCGGAGCCACACCACTGCACACTATACCATACCATACCACACCATACCACACCACACCACACCACACCACACCACACCATACCATTCTACCCTACCACATCACACCACATCACTTCACCACAGCATTATAACGACATAAGCGGGGCCGCACCACTGCACGCCATACCATTCCCTACCATGCCATACCATACCATTCTGCCCTTCCACATCACTCCACCACAGCACAGCACACCACAGCACAGCAAAGCACACCACACCACACCACACCACACCACACCAAGAGCATTAACTGAAGGGTCCTGAAATTTCCTCATCAGATACTTTTGTTTTTATTAAATTATTTTTTATTTAATCCAATCTCAGCTCACTGCGCCTTTAAATCATCCTGTCAGTCCCACTACACATTACTTGACAACCCGCAAATAAACGAATAAATAAATGAATAAATTAAATAAATGATTAAATAGATAAATATATAAAGTAATAGACAAGTGGCTAACTCACTCACTCACTACGTAAATCTCAGTCACCTGCAGTTCTAGTCCTACACTCTCCACTCTCTCTCCTTTCTCCTTCGATTCCCAGCTGGCCAATGCACCTGATTTACCTCCACGCTAATATGATCATTTGGCTGCCCTGCCCATCTCACCACCTGTGCCCACCTGTCTAAACACATTTTAATATCCCTACCCACTTTTTTGCTCTCTCTCCTTTTTTGCCACTTTTCCTCTGGTAGTGGCTTTGTGCACCCTGAATGGAGCAGCTGCAGCGTCCACCCAGGAGCCAAGCCTCCCCATACTTCCCTGCATTTCACCGTGGGGAGGACCCTGGTCCGGCGCTGTCTGCCACAAGGGGACGTTGTATTTGCTGTACTATTCTTGTAGGACGTCCCCGCAGAAGCAGTGGCTTACCTGTGGCCCACGGGTCTGCTCGGCCAGGCAGCCTGGGATTGCAGCAGCAGCAGCAGCAACAACAACAACAACAACTTTGTCCACATTTTCCTTGGTGCAATACGTAACAAAATCTGTCACCAAGAATACGAGCTCAGTTTGAACAGGCCATCAGTGTTGTTAGTAGCCTATAGATTATGGGTGTAGTAGACAAGGTAAATCGCTAACGGAGAGATGCTACGAGCCCCAAGTTTTGGACATGCCGTCAGTATAGTTAGTATTCCTTGTAGGGCAGGTTCGTGTAGTTGGGATGGCCTTATCTCGCGAGACATTCATCAAGTCTTATTCACACCACACTGAGTTACACCTGCCATGAATCACTATCAGATTTACGGTGTTTATATTTGGCAAGGGGAAATATGTGACACTTTAACCCCTACACCACCAGAGACTAAGTGTAGCCTGGGTAGCAGCGTCTGGCACTTGTAGCCTAGAGAGCAATATCTGACACGTGTGGGGATATTATGACACCTTAACTCAATATCTGACACTTTAAGACATGACCTGAGAGCACTTTAGCCTCGATAGCACCATCTGACACTTGTAGCCTAGAGAACAATATCTGGCACTTGCAATATGTGACACTTATATGGTTTAGTTAACACTTTAGATTGTCACAGCCAGCAAAGAAGTGTTGGTGAACTTTCCTCAGTGTTGTAGCTACGAAAATTGCTAACCCTCTAAGCATTATTTGGTTTAAACGTAGGACGGATGCTGAAGATTTGGAAATAAGTAAAAATAGTGGTAGTGGTGTTGGAAAGGTCAGAATGGTAGAGAAAGAGACAGGGAGATAAGGAACATGATGGTGCTGGTAGAATGATAGGCAAGCTGGTTATGCTGATAGGGAATAGATGGATTGATAGGGGTTCTGTTGATGCTAGTTGGGAGACAGATAAGGAAGGTGGTGATGCTGGTAAGGAGATAGAGAGATAGGGAGACAGGAAAGCTGGTGGTGACGGTAGGGAGATGGAGTTAGGGAAGATGATGATGGTGGGAGGGAGATAATGACAGAGAGATAGGGAGACGGAAGTTGGTTCTGCTAGGGAGAGAGAGAAGTAGGGAGGCTAGCTGGTTGTTTTAGTAGGAAGATAACGAGACAGAGATAGGAAAATAGTGAGGCATAGATATCAAGACAGAGAGATAGGGAGACAGAATCTGGTGATGCTGATAGGGAAGACGTATGCACCTGTATCCCATCACACCCTGATCTTGCCTGACATAACTGCCCTTCCCTCCTTATCTGTTCTTCCCTCTACTGCCAGAATCTGCACTCCGCTTTTCCCTCCCTCCCCATTCTCACACCCCAACATCCATCCCTCCACTCCTTACTCTCTTTTTCGATCTGTTTCGCGCCCAGGTCAGTTTCACAGTTCTTTTTTGTACGCGTTCTGACTTAGCGTGATTCAACCTAACCTGACTTAGCCTAACGTAATCTAATATTCATTCCATATTCTTCTTCACATAGTCTCACTCTCTGCCAGGCTTCATTGTCCCTTCGTACGTGGTCTGACTTAAACTTAGCTGAGCCTGATATTTCTCTCATTCACCATAAACTCCTAACTCCCTGGGCCGGTTTCATAGCTCCTTCGTATATGCCCTGACCTAACCTAGTCTAACCTGGTCTAACCTAATCTACTAAATCAATCTCTGGTAGTGAAGAAGTTAAACAGAGGTTGTAATTAATCACGTTACTATGTTAGGATTCTTCTAAAATAAATATATTGTGTAGCTGTAACGATAATTAAATAAAAAAGACATAATAGCAGTGAAAAGATTGACGTATTAATGTGTGCTTTTCATTACACCTCTACCTAATTCCCTTTCTGAACCATCACTTCCACTTCTTCTCTGTCTCTCTCAACATCCTAATATTTTTACCTCCGTTACACTCGCACATGCTTCCTCTTCCTCCGTCACTCTCACACTTGCCTTCTCCCCCTCCATCACTCTCACACTTGCCTTCTCCCCCCACCTTCTCCCTCTCTTTCTCCTTCTCTCTTTCCATCACTCCCACACCTGCCTTCTCCCCCTCCATCACTCGCACACCTGCCACCTCTCACTCCATCACTCCTATACGTGCCTCCTCCCCGTCTGTCACTCACACCTACTCCCTCCCCCTCCATCACTCTCACACCTCCCCCCATCACCACTCCCTCTCACTCCTCGCTTGATCGTTGGACCGGTTCCTGATTAACCTCCAGGTGTGCTAATGTGCTCAGATTATTTGTCTTCCAAGTAGGTGATAAGCAACTCCAGAATTTTACATAGTATCTATATCTGTCTATCTGTCTACTCATCTATCCATCTGTCTATCTATGTATCTATCTATTTATCTATCTATCTGTCTGTCTGTCTATCTGTCTAGAGAGAGTAAACTAAATGAACTCTAATCTCGTAATACCTACTCTATAACTATTTTAGTATACATAGGCCATTGATTCCTTTACTCCCTATTTAGATCGACCGCTGCCTATTTTGGAGGTCGTATCGTTGAAGCGTTGGCTGGCTTTAACAGATGCTTATATTGCGCCAGCCTGATTTACGGACGATTTTACTGCACATAAATAAGCTTTGATGCTGATTCTAGTGCTGCTTGTGGCTGCTCATATGGGTTAGTTAATTCCACTCTCCAGTGCGAGAGAGAGAGAGAGAGAGAGAGAGAGAGAGAGAGAGAGAGTTGAGGGCGAGTGTACTAAGGCATGGGATATAATGTATGTTTATGGTATATACGGCAATTTTTACCTGAGAACGATCTGTGGCGTCACTGAACTCGGTTGGTGGTCAGGTGTAGTCAGACTGAAGGGTTGATTTGACTAGTAACCAAGGAGACTCATTCATGCCTCTTAACTAAGGCTCAACGAATTTCATGCAACCATAACTTTGTACTAAAGATGAAACACACACACACACACACACACACACACACACACACACACACACACACACACACACACACACACACACACAAAGACTCTCTAGGAGAGAAATCTATGCTTCCACAGTATAAACAATAATCTCATTTTACTTTTAAAATTTATACGGTCTAGGAAAGAAGAGCAATAAAAGGTGACAGGAGAGGCGGGAGAAATAGGAAGAGAAAGGGACAGACACAGAAAAAGAATGATAATGGTAAAAGAAGAAGGAGGCGGCACTACATCAAGTGAGTGGAGGATGATAGTCACCACCTACCACTAAGAGGTGGTTCTGAAACTTGGATACCTGAATATTAAGTACTTTCCCGATGCCCAGACGGCTGTGCATTTGTGACTGGTTCTGTAAATGCAATATTATTTATACTTAACTGGTTAGGCAACCTTATATGGTGCCTCACAGCTTCCTTCCTTCTCTCTGGCCAACTAGTTACTTCTCCATTCTCTTCATCGTCTTTCCTCCAAGTTTCCTCTCACTTTCATCCAATTTTCCCCATACTTTCCTTCCAGTTTCCTCCTCGTTTCCTCCTCGTTTCCTCTCAGTTTCTTTCCAGTTTCCTCCTCCTTTCCTCTCAGTTTCCTTCCAGTGTCCTCCTACTTTCCTCCCAGTTTCATTTCAGTTTCTTCTCTCTTCTTTCTCATCCAGTCGCGTCACCCTTCAAGGACCTACTAAGTAGTTTTCCCTTTCCTCTTCTCTTCTCTCTCTTTCCTCCTACTTTCCTCAAATTTTCCACCGTTTCCGCTGAAGTTGTCCTCCTACACCTCACCAGCTTCTTTTGGGAGTATAGGGAGGGACAGGAGGGACGTTTGTACTGTATAACCCGGGCAGCGAAGCAGCTTGGTTATATCAGTGCCACCACGTGAAGGCTCTCACCAGCACAGTTCAGAACTCCAAACACGTACAAGCATTATAAACACACACACACACACACACACACACACACACACACACACACACACACACACACACACACACACACACACACACACACACACACACACACACACACACACACATTTATTCACAACCGAGCCATTTGGAAATCATCTGTTAATAGGTGGGCAATTTTATCTCAATATGGATGACCGGCGTACGTGGGGTAATCTTGCTGAGTGTGGGTAACTGTCTGGGTCCGATCTTGTGCTGAATGGGGTCGCTTTCCCCGCACTTATATATTCCTTCATATAATCTGTACTGGCAGGAAATCCCGTCTATGTGCCAACGTCTGAAAAAAGAAAAAGAATTATGCGGTATTGATGTTAAGGAGAATGGGTCGACAGTGGTTCATACCCCAAATGACTTTACATGCATATCGTAAAAAATAATCTACGTCGTTGTTACATATAATATCAAGTCGTGGGCACAACCAAGAGGGGAGTGGGAGACGATTAGCCTGCCCCCCCTCCCTCCACCCTTCCAACAGAATAAAGTGAACTGGAAGGTAGTCAGCTAGTCATTTATCATCATCATCATCATCATCATCAAAGTTTGCCCAGTTGAATGTGCCACACTCCCATTCACTCACCATTATTTTATTTATTCATTTAGGTATTAGTCATTGTTTCCGGGGTTGTTTCCTAGAGTAATTAACAATATATATATTTTTTATGGACCAAATGGTTTCCTGTAAGCCAAGAAACCATTTACAACGCTGGGTGGTAACCATATAACCAAACCATACGTGCTCCCTACGTGTCAAGTGGGTTTGTGGAGAGTTAGTGCCCCTCCCTGTAAAACAAGTAACTCAGAGTCAAATGGCCACCCCGTACGGGATTATGGCATCTGGCAATAGATAGATAGATAGATAATTTTATGGACTGCTCTCACCCTGGCATTGCATAGTGGCAGTAATTGCATGAATCTGTATAGACATCGTGAGAAGCTCATCAGGGTACAGCACTGATAACACGTGTAAAGACATACCACTACACACACTTCTAATGTCCGCCCCCACGCTGGATTGATCTCTTGTCCAGATATGAGGATGATGGCTTGACAGGGATGTTGTATAAGAAGTATGTGCCTGGGAGTGAAGGAGGCTTTTGTTTAACGCTCTTCTTCCTTGATCATACACGGAGGCAGCTCTGAAAACGAAAGAAAATATCCTTACTCTTTTATATTCAGTCTGTCAGATGTATGGACTAACATCATTATATACCTACCAGTGTATATACGTGGAAGGAGAATGAGATATCGACTAGAAGAATGTATGCGAGTGAGGTGGAGGGGGGAAAGGGAGATTGAGGATGAGATGGAGGGATAGAGTGGAGAAATATATGAAAGAGGGTGATGTTAGTTGGAGGGAAGGCAGCTAAATGGTAGGGGGCAGAGTGACAGAGAGGAAATTTGTGGCTACCCCATACGGGAGTGAGGCGTTGGGCTATAGATAGATAGTATATATGTGTGTGTGTGTGTGTGTGTGTGTGTGTGTGTGTGTGTGTGTGAAAGGGTACCGGTAATATTAAAATTGCAGAAGAATAAAGACTTCGCATTAGTAATAATTTAAAGCAAATTTTTAAAGAAACATTCAACTGCATCCCTTATCAATCATTCATCAATTTTCAGTATTAGATTTTTTACCGCCTTTCTCTCCCTGTCCCATATTACCTCCTTCCTTCGCTGTCATCCTCTCTGCCTCCCTCTTTGCAACCTTCCGTCCTACCATTCCTACTTCTTTCCCTCCCTAAATCCCTCCCTATCTCACTACCTCCTCTTCAGCCATTCCTCCTACCTCTCTCCCTCCCTGTCTCCATTTCAAAACCATCCTTCCCCACAACAACATCTTCGCCTTCTTCCCTCCCTTCCTCCCTCGCTTCCTACCTTCTTCACTCCCTCCCTCCCTACCTCCCACTCTGCTTCTCTCCCTCCCTCACTTCCTACCTCCCTCCCTCCCACCCTGCCTCACTTTCACCCATCATGCTGCCTCACTCTCGCTCACCTTCCCCAAATCAGCCTTGTCTCGTCCTCTTGTTGTGTCCAGAAGTGAAAGTTGGAGAGTGGACCAGATGTTAGAGAGAGAGAGAGAGAGAGAGAGAGAGAGAGAGAGAGTGTGTGTGTGTGTGTGTGTGTGTGTGTGTGTGTGTGTGTGTGTGCACTGCTACTGCTACTACAGAATAGTAATCTGTAGTTCCACCCCCAGAAAAAAAAGAACTTGCATCTACAGGCCTTTATCAACTTTGTCATGATGATGATGATTTGCACCCAATATATTTACTCTTCCCACACCCCAACACCTTCCCCCTCTCCTCCTGCCCCTCTCAGCCTCTAGTCTTATATCCACGGGCTATACCTTAATAGATGGAAGGTAATTCCTAATGGGGACCACCTTGAGCTGCCTTCGTCACTAAATATAATTGGTTAACGTAATGGGATCCTATAACAACCATGACCATCTAACAAGCTATTATGTGCTACCTTCGTTGAGCACCTGTGTGAAGAGAGGCAACGAAAATGCGTGTTTAACGACTAGCAATGCTCGGTTATACAAACAACTCTCAATCCCTCCTTCTCCTCTCCACGTAAGAGAGTGTCATAGCGTGGGCAATGATAGCTGGAACGTGTGAGGTAAGTGATAAATATGCTCCCAGATTTTAGTCCTTTTGCAGCTTGATTTCGTGTAGGTCAGTGGCCGAAAAAGACAGTGCTATGGCCCAACAACACGTCCTTTCCATAACAATGTACGTGACCAGCATAACATTCTAGCGTTAATTTACTGTTCCCGCTCGGCATTCACGATGGATAGATGGCAGTTTTTGGCCAAGTTAGAGTAAAAAGAGCATAGTTGGTCCGCTACCTGGCCCAGCACGACGGTGGGATAAAAAACGTTTGTGTAACACAGGGGCTCCAACTGTCACCCTCGTGTTTGTTGCTGTGTCACTTTGGTATCTCTAGGTTTCTCTCTCTTGTCTCCTTATTTCCCTCCTTCCATACCTTTCATTCTTTCCCTCCTCTCTACATATCTGTCTCTGCCATCGAACTTGGAAAATGCTATATCAGTTTGCTTCTCTGTTTGGTGGATAGGTGGGCTGTGGGTCAAGGAGGAGTTTATTATATTTTGAGGTGGATCCGGATCCAGATACAAGAAATCATAAATTATATTGGCGTTAGCGGAGGTATGCACTCCCTGAACGCTTTGTATTTGCTGTGTCATTTGAGTCTGTCCTTATTTTTCACATCTCTCACTATTTCCTTCCTTCCGTACCTCTCATTCTCTCTGTCTTCTCTTAATATTTGTTTTTGTGACACTATTCTCCTCATTTCACTCTCCTCTCTTTGTATTTCCTTCTTTATCACTCCTCTCCATAATTTCCTCCTTCCCTGTCTCTCTCCTCATTCCTCTCCTAACCAACCGTTCGTTCTTTTCCTCTTATTTCACTGCTTTCCTACCTTCTTCACTCCCTCTTCTTATCATTGTTTTCTCCTTCCTTACTTCTCCTTTCCTTCCTCTTCTGTCCTGTTTTCCTTCTGTCTTACCTCGCCTTCTCACTCATTTTCTCCATATTTCCCTGTTTCCCTATCTCTCCTTCTCTCCCTCTTCTCCCCGTATTTCCTTCCTTCACCATCCCTTCAATTATCATGTTCACATCAAACTCTCGCTCTCTTCGTCGTCCCGAAATATTTCTTTGCTTCCCTACCCCTCCTTCTCTCCTTCTTCTCTCCCCCCCCCCTACGTCTCTCTCATTCTTTCTATATTTCGCTGCTAACTTTCTCTCCTTTTCTCCCCTTATCTCCAAATGTCCCTACTTTCCAACTCTCCTCTCACCCTCTTCCCTCCTTATTTCCTTCCTTCCCTATCACCTCTTTTCTATATTTCCCTCTTCCCCCTCGTCACTACTTTTTAAATAACGATCCCCCCCACCACCACCACCACACTACACCACACAACACCACACCACCGTCACCACCACCACCAGTCATTGTTGCTGTGTCACTGGTCACCCTCATTCGCCACAATTGTTCTGAAATAAGAGAGAAGGGTGACGCAGGCAGTGAGGTGTTGACATAACTTTCAATTATTTGCCCGTACGAAATTAGTCACTAGGCCACGATTCACTCCCTTCCAAATTAGTATCACAATGGCCACGAGTCATACCTGCCCCTTATTCCTACACCTTTCCCTACCTGCCCATATTCCTAAGCCTTTCCCTACCTGCCCATATTCCTAAGCCTTTCCCTACCTGCCCATATTCCTAAGCCTTTCCCTACCTGCCCATATTCCTACACCTTTCCACACCTGCCCATATTCTTACACATTTCCATACCTGTCCATATTCCTTTATCATAACTCCTTCGCATGTAACTATAACACTAATATGAAACAGACAATACTTAAAGGTGATGGAGTTAAGAGTGAGGTTGAATGGGAATATGTGGAAGGGAATTTGTAGTATATTTCTGAGTATACGATAAGGGGTTAAACATGACCAAGATCCGTGGTACCTTCAGCTCAGTAGATGGCCAGAGGTTGTCACATTGTAAGGCTGATGTAACTAGTAATCAAGGAGCTTCTACTCTTTATCACCGCCTTGCCAGATTTCATTCAACCACAGCATAGAATTTAAGATATGAGTGGCCCAATTCAGTGAGATGAAGGACAAGAGAGTGTAGTGTAAATATCCCATAATTCAGAGTTCTTGGTCTCTCAGATGATGACTTCACTGAGGGGTATTAGTGTAAATAAACCGCTTGCCATCATGGGCTTAGTTCTGTCGTTCAACTTACCCCATTAGATGTTCACAAAAGGACCGCTGCCCCTGTAGTGCCCTGCTACTGTTGATGTTATCCGGGGGCTGTAATTTGAAGTGGTTAGAGAGAGAGAGAGAGAGAGAGAGGAGGGGGGAGGAGGTTACTTAGTCACCTGTACGGACCACCGATTTCTTAACTTACTTTTTCCAGTGGTCCCCCCTTCCTCCCCCCCCCTCACACACACACACACACACACACACACACACACGGCTCCTTACCTTTGCTTCTCCCACTAAGGTAATTCGCTGTGAGGAAGATTCATTATGCATTCATTCTGTTGTTTGTGCCAACCCTACCTTCCCTCTTCCCTATTTTTTACCCATCACTCCAAAACAACCACGAATTTCCATGTTTTCTTGGGGTAATATTTTGTTTCTGTCCTTTCCGTATTTCACGTATGTAAGACAGAAATAACCTCCTGTTTTTTCGTGTTTTTTCGACGTTTACAGCGAGCATGTTTTTCGTTTATTATCGGTGTTTTTTTTTCCATTCTTGTTCAGGCACACAGAGCATATTTCTTCCTCTTTATTTTCGACTTTTCTCCATATACCCCAAAATATATTACCTTCGTTTTTTCAGGTATAGTTTCCTTCGAGCTTCTGTTTTTTCTTACAGAAAAATTAGACTGGGTCCTCATCCTTACCATTATGTTCTGTTTCCCAGCCCATAGAAATACAAGTTGATGAGGTGGGCAGATAACAGGAAGATGCTGTTGATTCGATAATTGCTGAGGTGTGGGAGAGGGGGCCAAGATAGACTGATAAGAGGTAGATAAGAGGGGCATCATTAAGCGTGTTTATGTGATAGGACGGCTTGGCTCCTATCGATAATATTAGTTTCTCTTATCTAGCATAGTCCAGTGACAGACGTTGGAGTAGGAGGGACAAAAGTGGTCGGGAGTGAGAAAGGTGGTGGGAGAGGTGGAAGGGAAAAAAATAGGGTTATAATACAAGGAAGACTGAGTGGAATAATTTGCACTGAAATTTGTAAACACTAATCTATCTATATCTTATTCTGTCTGTCTATATATTGATCTTTCTATCTATACCTACCTATGTATGTATTTTGTGTGTGTGTGTGTGTGTGTGTGTGTGTGTGTGTGTGTGTGTGTGTGTGTAATAAATAAAACACATACACAATTATCACAAACAAATGACACAATCCCATTTCCATACACATGTTCATTAGGTGTAGACCACCTCCTTTTGTTCAGTCTTAGTAATACATAGGCAAGCACATGTGAGGGCTTGTGAATGCGTGTGTAAGTATTCGTCACTGTCAATGGATTAGTAATGTTTCAGCCTACACGGGGCTTGGCTTGTAATAAACCTGTGTGTGTTTAATATTGACACTTTATACTATTTTCTCTACCTTAGGATGTAATTTTCGAACAGGAGAGGTTAGATAGAGCCTTCATAAACGTCTTTACTTATACATTTCCCTACTAAACTGAATATAATCGCCCGGTGGAATTAACATCAAGAAAGAAATGCGTCCTAGCTTTGAAGTGGTTAATTTGGACGAGAGAGCTCATTCACTGTGATAAATGGACGGGACCAGCCAACGCCTAGATTCTCATGCTAATAATCCTCCGATTTCACTGCCGGACTTTCCTGAACTTATGCTGGCTATTCATACACTTTCACCCCTTCACCCACACTCTGTCCAGCCAAACTAGAGTGATATTCTTGTATTTAAGCTGTGTATTAGACTGGTTTGGGTATTTCAACACAGAGACGACAATTTTAGACCAAGTTAGAGTAATAAAAGGTGTGATTTCTAAGTACTCTTTTCTCCGCTTCACCCACACTCTTTCCAGCCAAACTAGAGTGATATTCTTGTGTTTAAGCTGCGTTTTAGATTGGTTTGGGTATTTCAACATAGAGACGGCAATTTTAGACCAAGTTAGAGTAAAAAAGGGTGTGATTTCTAAGCCTAAGGTCTGGACTGGGCTAACGCTGATAGAGGAATGTTGATGTGACTTTCATTTTGGCGACGGTGTGAAAGGGACTGATAAACAAGATGACCTGTGATAATGAGATGCATAGGTGAAGCCCTGAGACAGGTTGAAGGTAATGCTATCCAAAATATGGGTAGAGATAAGCAAGGGTTGGCAGCTGCAGAGTGTGTGTGTGTGTGTGTGTGTGTGAGAGAGAGAGAGAGAGAGAGAGAGAGAGAGAGAGAGAGAGAGAGAGAATTAATGGATAAATCTTGCATCAGTGAGCTAAGGAGAGATGTGTGTAAATTGGGCCTACCTCCTACACAATGCATGCATCACATAAACCAGTGCACTACCTTAGCACCAGTATAATGTAGCCGGATCTACACTAGTTGCATCAATTCTGTGTATCCGACTCTGAGCATAGACTAACCAGCCCATTCCCTAGGCCTAGCAGTAATCTAAGAAGTAACAGATGGCTTCACACAACTTTTCATGCTACCACTTTGACACTAACATCTGCCGTCCATTTTGATGTCTGTCTCTCTGTGTGTCTGTGTCCTGCCCTGTCCCTGCCTTACCCTCTGCTTCTACCTCCGTCGCTGTTATTATATGTTTCTGTATCTCTAAGTAGATTTGTCTTGTCTCTGTTCATTCTGTCTCTGTCTGTGCTCCAACCACTGCCTCTGTATCCCTCTCGAAGTCTCTGTTCATATGTGTTTGAGTTAGGCCATTCATCCCCAGTAGCACACAAGATTCCAGAGTCTTTACCTTTATATATATGTGTGTCTGTTAGTGTATGTGCACTGTGTCTGTCTCCGCTTGTCTGTGAGTCAAAGTACATTTCAGCACAGTATACACCAGATATTGCAATCTTTATTTCTGTCCGCGTTTTTGTCTGTGGCCTGTCTCTCCGTTTTTCTGTGTATTTGCTCATTAGTCAAGCCAGTCCTGGTACTACAAAAAATATTCCAGTCTGTTTCAACGTCTGTTTGTGTCTGTCTCTGTGATTTTTCTTATGTTTCTGTCTTTGTCTGTGTCTCTGCCTCTTGTACATCTGTCTGTGTCTGTCTCTGTGTCTCTGTCTTTGTCAGTGTCAGTGTTTATGTGTCTGTGTGAGTAAAGGCAGTTTGGGTTAAGTAGTACATAAGATATTCCAAGTGATCAGAATGTTAACTAGAACTGCTGGAGACCATGACCTTAATGAGTACTGCCATGACCTAGCTTTTCCTACACACACACACACACACACACACACACACACACACACACACACACACACGAAATTCAACCCAACTCAGTCCTACCCTACCGTACCGTACCCTACCTTATCCTACCCAGCCTAACCAAGTCTAACCCATCCCTACCCTACCCTACCCAACCCAACCCAACCCTACACCACACAGAATACACACAACATTCTCCCTCTTTCAAAACATCACAAAGATTCCAGCAACAGTTCTAATTATACCCATAAGAGAATGCAAACACAGCCCAAGACAACCACCTTTACCCTCCAAAATTCTCCCCTGCCTAAATCCACCAGGTAAGGCAGGTAGACATCACCTTGATCAGCAATTAGCACGAAGGTGAGATTATGGGGTTTGTGTAATGCTGGGATTTGGACTGACTATGTGTGTCTGTGTACGTTAGTTTGTATGTATGTGACTGTATATTTTCTTCCTGTGCATGTTTGTGTATGTCTTTGTGTCTGTTTTTGTGTCTGTCCGTCTATCTGTCTGTCTGTCAGGGTGTACACATGTGTGCGCTTTTTCTGCCTATCTGTACCTGTATTTTTTCTATTCGAATCTGTCCATAAGCTCAGTCAGTCAGTCTGTCTGTCTGTTTGTCTAACTATATCTTTCGCTTTCTGCCAGCCACATCCCATTTTCTGTCTCTTTCTGTCTGTGTCTACATTATTCTCAGTTTAGTATAGCCACAGGAACCTGGCTGTTAACATTCTCTCGTAAACAGCTTGGCAAAACGGAAAAATGGCATCTTGTAGCGGCAAGATAGGAATATAAATAGCTTGCTGAGGCTAAAGAGGTTAAACGGTCAAACAATTTGGCTCTTAGTATTTAGCATTCAGTTTTGGCGGGGGTGATGGCCAGGCTGAACATAATAGGCAGGTGGCTGTTAGACCATCCTTGGCATTTCTCACTGCTGCTTGTCTGTTTTGAGGGTGACGTAGTGAAAGGTACTGGTGGTGAAGAGGAGCCTTCACGTGGTGGCACTGTGTACTCTGGGTGGTGCGAAGCAACTAAGGCATCCACCCAGGAGTCTTATGTCCTCATATTTCCCTGCACCTTGCTGTGGGGTTGGACCCTGGTGTGATTCTGACGAGGCGCTGCCCTCCCAGCTCGGTTGGTGGATAGGTTTAGCTAGACGGGAAGGTCACTAACTTGTAACTAAGGAGATTTACACCAACTTCATAACTAAAACTCCCTATCTCCTTACAGCTCGGTTGATGGCCAGGTGTAGTCAGACTGGAGGTTCACTAATTTGTAAACAAGGAGACTCATACCAGCTGCTCAGCTAAAACTTTTCCATATTCATTAAACCACATCTCAGTATTCAAGTTGTGAGAGGTCTAGTTGTGTCAGACGTAAGCAAATCGGCATGTCGAAAATTTTGTTCAACTGAGAGAAAATCTAGTACTCAAAAGAATAAACATCTTTGTCATATAACTCTTTTTCTGAGGTGATAGACATGAGAAATATATTTAATCAAACATCAGGCAGTTTTGCTTTGCTGACTAAAATAATCCTCATTTTTATTATTACTGGGGTGCAAGTGCAACTTTTTTTCGTAAGAGAGAGAGAGAGAGAGAGAGAGAGAGAGAGAGAGAGAGAGAGAGAGAGAGCATGAACTAGGAGACTCGAATATCTCCATCAGGACAAACATCAGTCGTCAGGCAGGTGCCCTAAGTGAACTAAACACAAACATGGAGAGCAAGATGATAGACGATAAACGTGGTGTGTGTGTGTGTGTGTGTGTGTGTGTGTGAGAGAGAGAGAGAGAGAGAGAGAGAGTGTGTGTGTGTGTGTGTGTGTGTGAAAACATGAATACAAATTAACTACACGAGAAATGAAAATAGAGACAGTAAGTACTCTTGCGCATAATATCTTCAGAGTGACTTTGAATATTCAGTGAATGAAAGTACTGGCTGTTTCTACTTTCACACACACACACACACACACACACACACACACACACACAAGGAGAAAGGTGCAGAATGCCTGTGCCTGTTGCCCTCCGAGGTTATCACTGTGATCTACTGGTACGATGAAACTCGCAGCCATTGTCCACGGCCACACTTGACAGCAGATGAAAGCAGCATGTAGATTCCGGTGCTATACTCTGTTCACTTTAACTTGGCAAAGATTTTCTGCCTTGCAACCAATTTTCCGCGACCAAATAGCAGAGTAGAGAATATCACGGCCCTGCATTCCCTCCCTAAATCATTTTTCTGATTAGTGTCACGAATTTATTGTTAATCTCGTGGGTCAAATCAGCAGTCAAGGTGGAGTAGGAGGTAGTTTTTAGGTCAAGTAGAAGTGGATGGAGTATATGCTTTTCCCCTGATTGTACGTGTGTGTGTGTGTGTGTCTGAACAAACCATCTAACTAGAGTTGTCTCGATCGTGTAGGAGTTAATGAATGAATGAATTGAAAAGTGAATGCGAACAGCCTCTTGCAACGTTGTAATTGAAGATGTCTATAAATAACGACTATAAATAAAGGGAATAAATCAGACGAGCAGACAGACGGGTTGAGAGAGAGAGAGAGAGGTAGTTGGAGGTGAACATGGATAGGGATGGATGGAGGGATGGATAGGTAGATAGACAGGTAGATAAATGTGTAGATAGATAGATAGATAGAGTTATAACGAGTACTAAGAGTGTTGTTAGCAGGTGTACATGTAGTTTAGAATGTAGGCAAGAAGAACAGCGTCCGTGAAAGGAATATAAGTAAGAGGCCCGACGCATAAGATTTACGTATGAAAGGTGGGTGAGGTTGTTAGGGTGTGGAATGGGTGTCTCTCTCTCTCTCTCTCTCTCTCTCTCTCTCTCTGCTCTGCTCTGCTCTTCATCAGGTCTTTCTCTATCCCTCCTTCCTTCACCCTCACTCTGTGTGTGTCTGTATGTGTATGGAAATGTAAACTTTGCAGGCCTCACCTCCTGAATGTCACAACCTTATCTGTACCTATCTATCTTTCTATTTATCTATCTATCTGCCTGTCTCCTTCTCCCTCTTCTATGTCGTATGTGTATGGAAATGTAAACCTAACAGACCTTACCGCCTTAATGTCACTACCTTTTCCGGAACATGCTTTTCATACCTCCTCCACCACTACGCCAAACTAGCTCCCTCAGTCCATTCACATTCTTTTCATTTTATTCTGGCTGCATTCAATCAGTTTAGCTTAGGGGAGACATTTCTGACTGGAAGGATTAGATGCGGCCTTCCTTAACCCCCTCACTGCTTTAGGGCTTCGTAAATATCAGTAAAATAGCTTAACTTTAAGAATAAATTGAAATACATCCTGGGATTGGAGGGGTTAATAATGCCATTCCCAATGTCCGAAGCTATATTGAAGAGATTGCAGTGATAAATATTTACTGGACTACAATCACAAAATGGCAGCTGCGTGAAAAGCAAGCTGTTCCTTCCATACAGGGGTTGTCAGTCTTGCCGCCTTCACTAATTAAACAATGAATGTTATATTGCCAGGTACTGTCTCACCAAAATGTGTCTAAACGCAATAAGCACCATGCATTTTCAAATATCTGACCGAGGCATGACAGCTCTCTTCGTGCCAGTGTCTGTATTGATTATAGTGCACCATTCACCAGCGCAAAGGCTTCACAGTGCGTTATTCCAATATCAGCCTTAGCAATAACTCCTCGACAGGCTACGTTCTTTTCATTATCACATTCATTGTTTACAGGTGTTTGGGTACTTTGGCGCGAGTTTCAAATTAACCCTGAGGCCAGATTGTCAATATCGTCTTAAAATATTTCAGTTCAGCAGTCCCTAATGTTTTTATTCTAGCAAACACTGACGTACACTCAATTGACTGTAGACTGACTGATTTCACTTTTAATTCTCCTGCGTGTAACATTTTCCAATTAAGCTGATGTACTGTATAGCCATTTTTATTCTGCAGATGACTGACGTGCTCCCAGTAGATTGCAGACTGATTGGTTCCATTTTTCGTTCTCAACTTTCCCATTATTTATTTTTTTTACCTGTTACCTGATTGCTGTCAACATGCCTGTCTGCCAACACACTTAGTCGATTCCATATACTCTTGATTGCCTGCCTGTCAGCTTGTGTGCCCCCCGTGTAGTCTTCCACCTGTGCACTCATCTACACAGACACACTTTTACATATGCACTCATTGAAGTGGGAGGGGGGAGGGCACCACTGCTTACGAGATGGAAGCGTCGGTGTAGTAGTGTTAATAATTGTTCTTTATTCTTCATTTATTTTGTATCAATCTCGTCGTCTTTGTACTTATTGTTTTTCTATTGCTGAAAAGTAACAGGAACTACTGTATCATGTATTAACCTTTGTATCTCTGCCTTATTACATTCATTTCCTCCTCTTCACTCACTCTTCACTCACTCTTGGTGTGGCCGGATGTGCATAGGGTTCATTAAACAGAAAACCATCGTGGCCAGTGAGCACAGCTTTGAAGTCCAATATTAGTTTGAGTCCTAGGATATACCTTGATGTGTCTCCTGTATTATTATTATTATTATTATTATTATTATTATTATTATTATCACTCATCTTAAATGTCAGGACCATCTTGCCTAACCCCGGGCTCCTATGCTCCTCATGGGACAACATAGGATTGGACGATGGATGGATGGATGGATTATTATTATTATTATTATTATTATTATTATTGGCGCTCACCATCCACTCACTTGATGTAGTGCTGCTCTCGGGTGTCTGCCCTTTCCTCTCCTCTCTCCATTCCTTCCTTCCTTTTCTGTCATTCTTTACTTCATTCTTTCCTCGTCCTTCTGCCTACGGGTGACTTTACACTCCCTCTTTTGTCTTTCTTTCTTTCCTCTTCCTTCTGCCTATGGGTGACTCTACACTGAGTGCCAAGCCTAATGGTTTCCTGTACACCAGGAAACCATTTACTACGCTGGGTGGTAGCGTAGTAAATGAGAGGCAGACCGAAAAAGACCTGAGACGAGGTAATAGAGTGTGATTTCAGGGATTAGGTACTGAATAGGGAGGCTGCCAGAGATCAAGCAGCGTGGAGAGCCATCATGTGACCAAGGCTGATGCATGCAATCTTATTGGAGCTTTTATAAACGATACGAAACTGTCACAGTACAAAGCAACTGATTAAGCAGGAAATAACTTAGTGTAGAATCCGAATGCAGTATAGATATCGCTGGGAAATAAGCCAGGAAAGATGTGATAAACTGTAGATTAGCTGGAAAGAATGGAAAACACAATCCACTGAGTGTCCACATATAGAGCCACATGGAAATTTATATTAGACCACCGCCATTAAGAAATAAAAGGACCTTTTAACATGAGGCAACGTAAGAACAAGAGAGAGAGAGAGAGAGAGAGAGAGAAAACAAAAGATAATGGACGGTATAAAGATTCGTCAAAGTTACATAAGGGTCCCCTACATTTTGTGGGAATTTTCTTTATTGCAAGCCCCGCCCCCAATGTGGCGTCTACCTGTCTGCCTCAACCCATTTAAAACCCCCATGCCCAGTCAGCGACCCTCAGTGTCGCTCTTGGTGTGTTTGGGTGTACATCTGCTTCGGTTAGGCCATGGCGCCAGGCCGTCTACCAAGATCTTCATCCGCATCTCGCTGCCACACCAACGAATCAACGATCACCGCCTCAGTTACCAAATGCTAGAGGTTGGGTGTAGACGCACGCCGCCCAGCTCCGCGGCGCCTTGCTGTCTGGTTACCCCACAGCGTACCAATGCACACCAGTCTCGCGTCATGGCAAGGGCGGAACATGTTCGTGTTTCGCTGAGGGTTCACTTAAGCACCAATAGTTTATTTATTACTGACCCTTTTATTAATCAACTACTTAGTTCACACCCTGCAATTCACTTAAGACTCTAAACCACCCCTACACCCATTATCAAGATCACGGCAGCCACGTAATAACCCGCCATCCTCATATCCAGCACCCTCGCCTCAGACCGTGACCCACCCATACTCCCCTTCCTCCACCCCTCCCCTTTCCTTATCCCCCTACCCAAGCCCCCCAGGGCTACAACACCTTACCCTAACACCCGTATCCTATCATCCTACCCAGGCTTCTGGAGCCGGAAAAATCAGATGAACCTGAGAGGCAGCCAATAAGCTAATGCTTGGCAGAGAAAGCCGTAGCTATTCACTCCTCCCGTCCTTAAGTAACAACACAGTGCACGTGCGAGACCCCCCCCCCTTCCCAACAGCAAACACGCACGTTGGGTTAAGCCCCGACACTCTTTCTCTTAGTCTAAATTCTTCCTCTCCTACTTAAAAAAAAAAAAAAAAAAAAACACACACACACACACATGCACCTTACACAATGCAACCAGGACCAGAGCTCTCAGTAAGGCCGGGAGATTAAACTAAGGCCTAGTTCCTGCCACCACGTGTCGTCGCCCTGGTTGCATAACACTCATCACATACACAATCATTCTTTACCTTCCTTCCTTTCCCCCCCTTTTCTATACGTCATTATTATTATAATTATGTGGGCCTGACGTTGTGCGGTGAATGCAAGTCCCGCTCTCACTGGTAGGTCTTCCCATGCTTGACTTCCAAGTCCACTGATGATCACGGTCAGTAGGACCTGTAAAAAGGGTCAACTTTTATTTTAGGTATTCTATAGGCCTATCCATAATATTAGGTAAGTCTGTTACCTGTCCCGTAGATCTTAAACTATAGGTTTTTCTTCCTTCTTCGGCATCATCAGTCGAATCAGCCACCGCACCTTCTTCTTGCTCTTCGTGCAAGCTCTGCACGCTTTGAGTATTTTCCTCTGTTTCCTGCAATTGTGAGGCGTTTCCTTCGTCCGCTCTTTCTACGTCTAAAATATCTCTCAGTTCATATTTTTGCACTTCCTCTGGTGGGAGAGGATCCTCATGGAGGGGATATGCTCTCCGCACATTACCATTCATTGTCTCGTCTAAATTATCTTCGTGGGCAAGCCTGACTCTGTCTGTGTGGACTTTCATGACTCTCCCCGTGTTTATGTCTACCAGTTTTACTATCACATCACTAATTTTCCCTTTCACTCTAAAAGGTCCATCGTATAGAGGTTGAAGTTTCTTAGGCTCTCCTGGCTTGGGAATCTTTCGTACATAAACCCTATCTCCTGTACGAATCTCTTTTACTTTTGCTCTCGATGTCTGTTGATTCTCCATGGCCTCTTGACTTTCCTCAATGTACCTTAAACATCTTTTAAAGGTACGATTAGCTTTAATGGCCATCTCATTTTTATAGTTATCCAGATCATAGCAGATCGGTTCCTGTTTTACGACATCATACGGGACACCAGGGTCCCTTAGGAACATGAGGTAGAATGGGGATTCCTTTAACACTCTGTGATACGCTGTGTTATATGCCCATGTGGCAAAGCACAACATTGACTCCCATATTTGTGGATTATCCTCTACTAAACTCCTGTTTGCAAGGCTTTTTACTGCTGATTACATACACCATAAAGGGAGTCGTACACGTCCTGTCTGATTATACAATGACAACCCTCTCAAATCAGTCATGGTCGTCTCATAGCCTTCATCAGCCTCTGAACCACGTAGTCTCGTCTGCGTATACTTTGTCACTCCTCACAGTCCTCATCAGCCTCCGAACCACCTATCCAAGCCGTATATTACTCTTACCGTTTCTTTTTATCGTTCTTCTTTTTTTCACTTTTTCTGGCCCCATTCTGCCTTTCTGCTTTTTGTTTCAGTCTCTGCTCTTTATCTCATTCTCTGTTCTTTTTGCTTTTATTCGCTGCTCTATTTCTCTTACCGAGAAATATTGTACTGACGAGGAAGAAAGAGGGGAGGAAAGTTAACTAAATTTAATACTTCAGTTCCTTTACTTTCCCCTGAAACATGAGTTTTCTTATATTTATAATTATTGTCCGATAGGGAATCCAAAAAATACAAGTTGAAAGATGTTTCGTTTCGTTTCGTTTTTAAAGGCTCCAACATGCATGTGTCGGCCTATAGGATTCCAACCAGCGCTTACAACTGCGTGAGTACAACAGCTTACCAAGTGAGCTATCATTATTATTATTATTATTATTATTATTAGTGAATGCAGTAAGTGGAGCATGAAGTGTGCGAGCATTATAAGCTGGAGACAGCCCTTACCCACCTGAGGCAGCGAAAGGGAAGACACGAAGAGAGGGTGTGGCAAGAGAAAGATAAAACGAGAGAGAGAAAGCACAAAAGTATATCCCTGTTTTTATCTGAACCTTCAATTTGTGCTATACGTAACAGATATCTAATGCATATAAATTTTTAGTAATGATACAGTACTTTATTGCTGATTCTGATTGCTATCGTCCTTACACCTGCTCTCTTTTACACACAAGACTCCTACAACCCACTCTCAGCTGAATAAAACCTTCTGACCTCAGCAATATAAGGAAGGGAGAATATTCCAATAATAACATTGTAAATTATGCCAGTACGATCATTCTCTGTTTCCTATGCTTTACTCTCAGGTGGATCAAAGCGTCTAGGATTAGCTGGGATGGAACACTAGAGTAATCCTTGTCATGAGAGGGTCACCATACCATCTTTTGGCTATAAGAGTAGCTAAGCAAAGATTCTAAGCTTGGTAGGACTCGCTGCTTCCCTCTGTCAGTCAGTGGCCGCCGGACGACGAGAGGGAAAGGGAACGTCGGCGCTTTCTTGCGTGTACGTGTTGGAATTTGCTGTTATTAGCCATTCAGAGGGTTAAACTGGGACACAAAGATATATTAGTGGCAGCCAGGGAGTGTTATAAGCTAAAGACATGTAAAAAATATGGGTAACAAGTGTATTTGTCGGTGAGACGAAGAAGGTATCAGTGAGTAAAGGGGATGGGAAGGTAAGGGTGCGTTGACTCAATCTCCTAAGGTAAGCGTTGGATATTGCTGTTTTTAGTCATTGAGGTAATTACATTAGGACACAAGGATGTCTTACTGACAGCCAGGAAGTATCATAGGCCAAAGACAAGTAAAAAATAAAGGTAATACACGTCAGTTTGATGAGACAAGGGGGCAGTGTGTGAGGGAAGGGGGCCGTGCAGCATCTCAGTCCTGGCGTCTCAGCACCAGTGAAATAAGTGAGTATCATCCTGTGGATTCTCGTGCCGATCAAACTGGTGGACATGGTTTGTTTCCCCCTTGTCTCTGTCCACGCAGCAGTACAGATCAGAACCAGAATATAAAGTGACTACTGAGGCTTGTATTTTAGGGTGAGAACCTGCTGGCAAAAATAAGCTAAGTTCTGTACTCATAAATCTGCTGTAAGTGCATTCACGTACACACGCATGTGCTCAAAAAAACGCACCAATACAATACACACATACTCAGACGCACACCCACGTGCACACATGTACACACCTGCACACACACATATATACATGCATGGATACATACATACATACATACAGGGAATGCACGAAGGCGCACTTAATTTACCTATATTTACAAAGTTTATGCTCCTGGAAGCAAGCAAACACATGGTGGTACATATATATTGATGCACCCACATATGTTTCAATATACACATACTGATTCATGCAGGCATTGTTGCACGTACACAGTGATGCACGCACACGCTGGCACAAGTACACCGATGAACACACATGGATGCGCACACGCGTTGATGCATTCAGACACTGATACACGCACACGACAATGTATGCACATACTGATGCACACAGGCGCTGATGCATACACACACTGATGCACACACCGATGAGTGCACACACTGATGCACACACATTTATGAATACTCATATGGACGCATTTATGAAGGCATCCATTAATACACACACACACACACACACACACACACACACACACACACACACACACACACACACACACACACACACACACACACACACACACACACACACACACACACACACACACGATTATACTGTATGATACTTATTCATTCTTTATAGACGAAGATTGTCGTCCGTTTGCAGTTCATTTTCCATAGCTCAGTAACAGAATAAGGCAGTACTATTGCCAGGCATATTTTTCATACCACTTCTTCGTGACTAGCACCATATTCTAGTGTTAACCCCTTGTCACAGCACTTTATTTAAGAAAGAGATTGCAATTTTACGCCAAGTTAGAGTGAACAGGGTATAGCTATGATGACGAAACACATATTTGTCTCTTGGTTTCCAGATCACTGCACGCGCACGCCTCAGGTCACGTCTTCCATAGAACAGACAACAGAGAGACAGACAGCGTAACTGAATGGCAGGCAAGAGATGGAGTGAGAAGAAGAGGTACACAGAAAACAAGATAGAGATGATAAGCGCAGATCCACCGATATCGAAAGGAACAAGATAACAGGCAATGCATCAGAGTGGAGAAAGGTGAGAGGGGTCCTTATCCTGCAGTGGTGTGTCACAGGCTTGTAATGATGATGATTATGATGATGATGATGATGATGATAATGATGTTGATGCTGATAATAATGATGTAACTCCGTGCAAACTCTAAAACAAGGTTAGATGATGGTGATCAATATGATGATAAAGGTGATGATACTGATATAACTTTTGTACCACAATTTAACAGAGCTGGGATGATGATGACATGCTGCTGCTGCTTTGCTGCTGCTGATGATGATGATCATGATGATGATTATGATGACGAGGATGATGCTGATGATGATTACGACAACGAAGACGACGACGATGATGACAACGACGACGATGATGACAACGACGACGATCTTCAAGTCATTGGCTGAGTCACCTCTCGCTTTCCTTTCTGTTTAAGTACGTGTGTGTGTGTGTGTGTGTGTGTGTGTGTGTGCTTGCTTATGTTCGTGTATGTATATCTTGGTTGATGATACCATAGTTATTCAAGTGACAGAATTATTTCCATCCTGTCATAGTTTTATTTCAAGGGTAAATATTAAGCCAAGAACATAGTACCTTTTACCTATACAGTTACGAGACACGCTGTATTGTGTAAAGCATATTACATCCCATAGATCACATTACAGGGTTTCAGAAGTCACTGATCATCGTCTCTTTATGTATCATTAGAAAGTGGATGAATATGAGTGAAGTAATACATATATTTTGGTCTTTATTTAAATGGAAGAATTAAGCCCTCATATCCTTTTTTAATTTTAAGGATACAACACATGATTATCTACATTTTATCAGAGTAGCTCTAGGACCGGCCCTGACCTTCTGCCTCTCACTAACCATTTTCGGATGAGAGGTGTTGTACTCATATAGGCTTTAGAGATTATAGTGAAGCCAAGTTAAAGAGGATCTTTTGACGGTAATTAAAGGGACACATGTAATTAAAGGTGATTAGCCCACATCCCTCACTGCAGGTGCGGAAAGGTGAGACGTGTCCTATCCTCATCAGGTATTTCAAAAATTGTCGTAACCAATAGGGAGCTTGTCTTTACATTTGCGCTTTCAATTTTAATACTGAATCCTGGCTGCAGCATCCAGGTGACGTCCTGTTTATTCTTGTTGTTACCAGACGATTTTATTCAGCATAGGAAAGGTCTGTCGTACTGGAGGGATCATCTCTTCCTGTTCTATAAGTCTGTCCTGTGTTGAATAAAACTGGAAGAAAATATTAAGGAATGAAGAAGGCATCCCCAGGGTCAGAGAGTTGATCAAGCAGACCTAAGTGTGTGTGTGTGTGTGTGTGTGTGTGTGTGTGTGTGTGTGTGTGTGTGTGTGTATCTTTTTCTCGCTGCCATGGACTCACCTAGGTATTCCACTGAGGCAAACATCACACCCTTATACTTAGCGGAGGGAACATATCGCAGTCAGGGGGTTCATCTGTCCATCCTCGAGTTTGGCATCAGTTGGGATTCGGAATAATCTTTTTAGTCGCGTATTCTCGTCAGGTAAGTAAGCTCCCTAACACCTTTCCCTTATCGGTTTATTTTTGCTTGCATCTCATTAATAAATCCTTGCATGTTATTTTTGCCTTCCATGATGGTGTTTAAAAGATATACGCAATATACAGGAGAGTAGTAAGGCACACTATGGAAAATAATTCGCTATGGATAAGGTGTCAGGGAGTCACCTTAACCGACGAGAATACAGGCCTTAATCCCATCAGTCTGAGCATTATTTCCTTCACTACTGCAGACAGAGTGGCACAAAAAAGAAGATATGGAACGTTGTGGTGGCGCTGTGGATGTGCTGGTGTTTTTAGAGAGAATGGAGAATGCGAGACTGACTAGGAGAGTATGTGAGTGGGGTGAAGGTGGAGGGGGTGTGGGAGAAACCGAGGATGAGATGGAGGGGTCGGGTGGAGAGGTAGATGAGTGAGGAGGGTGGAAACTGGAGAGAAGGAAGCGGGATGGCAAAGGATAGAATGACCTGGAGACGATAGATTTGTAGCCACCCTTTCCTAGATTCAGGTATCTTACTATAATACTCGAAGACAAATTAGAAGAGGCCTGGTCTAAGCTGAATGAAAACGTGGGGGTGATAAGATACCGATGCCGAGAAACGTTTGTATATAGAAAGGATTAATGGGGGCCTTCTAACAAATTTACAGATACCGAATAAGGTTTGCATATAGATGGGATTAATAGAGACATTCTGGTCGATATACCGACACTGAAAAACGCTTGCATATAGAAGGGGTTAATGGAGACTTTCTAACCACGTATTCAGCGTAGGTCAGACGGGTTCACCTGACAGCACCCCTCCACCTCGCTCTCTTCTGCCCAGCGAGAATAAAACGGAAAAGACGTGATCCTATCGTATCTGGGAGTCCGGGGAGGTGCCAGATTCAGTCACGTTGTTACTACACGTGCGAATTTCCCGCTACTGAGTGAAATCTTCCCGGGTTAATGCCTTGAATCCCGGTGATGTCCATTCTTTTTTTTAAGTTTATTCTTGTTATTATAGTTTGTTTGTTTTCATCTGACGGAACCAGACCACTCCCACAAAGAGAATGCTAAGTCGTTGTTGCGTGAAATTCAGTGGGCCTCAGTTAAGCGATAGAAATGAGTCTCCTTGGTTACTAGTCAAATCTGCTCTCCAGCACGAATGCATAAAAAAATACCCCGCCGAATTGAAAGGGTTAAATTTGTTATCACGGAAAAGGAAAAAAAAAGTTTATAAGAGATAGTTTTCCACCGTTTAGCCGCAGTTCCTTCTTCCATGCTTAAAAAAAATAAAAAAAAAAATTGTCCCTCGGCTGAATAAAGTCGTCTGGCGTTGGTCATAGAAACTGGTTAACTCCTTCAGTCCGATGACACAGTTTTATTTTAATTCTGTTTGTCTATTTCTGTCTCTCTGTCTGTCTCTGTCTCTGTCTGTCTGTCTGTCTCTCTCAAGACGATTTTAAACTTGGAAAAGACCCTTAGTGGCGAAGGGGTTAATGAAGGCTAGATATAACCCCTCCAGTTCGACAAATCCCCTTTAAGCTGGATAAAATCGTCTGGAGATTGCATGAATAAGATTACAGTACTCGTAGTGAAAGGGTTGTGTACCACGTTAGCCACACCGCACACCCTCACTCCTCGAATTCTAGGACAGTGAATGAAACGAGGTACACTTAAGAAACGTAAGAGTTCTGCCTGGTATTCTGCTGCTCCCACTTAACACTTAGAGAGAGAGAGAGAGAGAAAGTGTAAATTTTTCCCTGTAGTACACATCTCAGACACTCCTAAATAAACACACACACAAACACACAAACTTATGTACACAGAACAGGCGAAACATGGAATGTGACATCCGTTGACTTTCAGGCTTCAGGCAGCAAAATTTGTTAGCGAATATATAGCCGATCGAAAGTTAGGTTAGGTCACTTTGGGCAGGGTTTGGTCTGTTTAGGTAATTTTTGGTTGGGTTGGCTTCAGTTCGACTAGATATAGACGAATTAGTTAGATTCCTTTAGAATACGTCGGTTTTGATAGGTTGTGGGTTGGGTTTTATTTGGTTGGGTTAGGCTGGGTTAGGTTCGGTTGGGTTAGGTTCGGTTGGATTAGGTCATTTTAGGCTTGACTGGGTTGGGTTAGGTCGGGTATGGTATGGTTAAGTGAGACTGGGTAGGATTAGGTAGGGTTAGATGCAGTTAGGCTGCTTCAAAATAGGTTAGGCTAGGTATGGGGAGGTTACGTGAGATAGTGAGGTTAAATACAATTAGACTACTTTAGGTAAGGTTAAGTTAGATTAGGTTGGGTTGATTTAAGTTGGATTAGGTCATTCGAGGACAGGCGGAGTTCGATTCGAGCAAATATTGATAGGTTAGGTGAGACTGGGCTAAATTAAATCGGTTTAGATGTGATTAGGTTGGTTTGGGTTAGGTGAAGTTGAAATAGGACAGATATGGGTAGGATTAGTGATATTAGTACAGATTAGATATGGTTAGGAGGGATTTCACTAGCACCGGCCACCGTAACATTGGCCTCGTCTGGTCAACCTCAGTTTTCCTTTCACTTTTCCCTGCATATTTCTTTCCTCGACTCCTCATGTTTCCTTGTAGCCTCAGTTCATAATCTCGTTTCCGATTCCCATGCTCCAGTCAAGTTACATTTCCTTTGCCTTTTCTTTATTCGTATTTTCATTATTTTTTCTCGTCTAGGAATTGTTTCCCGTAAAACTTCCGTTCCTATCGCCTGTTTCTTTCTCTTTCTCGTCCAGCCAGCCTTGTCGTCCATCTTCTTTGTTTTTACTCTCACGGTAATAGAAACGTTCCTCACCTTCTTCCCTATCCCACGAGAGGAAATGGTGGATGCTGGAGAAGCGCTAGGCAAGCCTGTAGTCCATAGGGATCATGTTCAGATGAGCCTATGGGTACAAAGAGGATGAGGAGACGGATGATGATGATGATGATGATGATGATGATGATGATGATGAGGAGGAGGAGGAGGAGGAGAGAGACGAGGACGACGACAAGGACGAGAAGTGAAGTTAAAAATACACACACACACACACACACACACACACACACACACATACACAAATAAGACTCAGAAAACCTTATAAACACAACCCCCTCCTCCCATCTGATTCTGTGACCTACGTCTTGGCTTCAGTCTTTCTCTCCCTATTTCACTCTCTCGTAAAAGTCTTGGTCCCTGTCGAAACGCCTAAATTTACTGTATCGTCAGTGGTTTATGCATTGCGGTCTTTTGTTGGTCGGTCCCTCCAAAGTCAAGCATCACACGAGGTGGACGAGGTTTTGTGTGTGTGTGTGTGTGTGTGTGTGTGTGTGTGTGTGTGTGTGTGTGCTCGCTTCGTGTTTCGTCTATTTTATATAGTTTGTGTGTGTCTTGTTTAACTGAAATTTTGTTTTTACGTTTGGCTTCTCGTGTGACTGATGGTGGACTGCTTAAGAATACCGCCCTTTATAGTTACGATTGCCTCTTCCTCAGTATAGCATATGTTTTTAGTTTATTTAGCTCTCTCTGGACGATTGTATAAGAGCTTCGTGGAAAATACTAGAACTAGAAAGATGGCAGTAGATACAGCCTTGTGTACCAGATATCCTGCCCAAGATTCATTAGCAGATACGTTGCCCAAGTTGAATAAAGTCGTCTGAAGTAAGAATAAGGTTGAAGAGACGTTGCTGTACTGAAAGTCGTTGGATATGCCTTGTTTTATGTCTTTTCGTATGTGGCTGCGAGATAACAGACTCAGGTTCAGTCTTTTATGGCAAGCGTTAATAGATATCTCAGTGCTTTGCTTAATATGAAGGTTAATATGTCAATGGAATGTTTCTAAAGCTTTCCGCCTCCTCTCAAGTAAGGATGTTTACTGTCTATTAAACTCTTCCTATTGGTAACATTACTGGTATATGTTTATAGCTCCCCACCTCTCAGGCATGGATGTTTACTCGTGTCTGTTACATGGGTTTCTATTACACTCGTCATATTGGTAATCTGTCAATGGTATGTTTTTCAAGCCTCCTACCTCCCTCTCGTGCAAGGGTGTTTATAATCTATTACACTCCTCCTGTTGGTGATGTGTCAATAGCACGTTTGTAGCTTCCGACCTCCCTCGTGCAAGGCTTTTTTCTGCTGATTACACACACCATATTGGGAGTTGTACACGTCCTGTCTGATTATACAATGACAACTCTCTCAAATCATTCATAGTCTTCTCATAGCCTTCATCAGCCTCTGAACCACGTAGTCTCGTCTTCTTATACTGTACCACTTCTCATAGTCCTCATCAGCCTCCGAACTACGTATCTAAGCCTATATTACTGTTACCCTGTGTTCTTTTTTTCGCTATTCGTTTTTTTCACTTTTTCTGGCCCCATTCTGCCTTAATGCGCTTTGTTTCAGTCCCTGCTCTTTATCTCATTCTCTGTTCTTTTTGCTTTTATTCGCTGCTCTTTTTCTCTTATCGAGAAATATTATACTGACGAGGAAGAAAGAGGGGAGGAAAGTTAACTAAATTTAATGCTTCAGTTCCTTTACTTTCCCCTGAAACATGAGTTTTCTTATATTTATAATTATCGTCCGATAGGGAATCCAAAAAATACAAGTTGAAAGATGTGTTTATCATTATTATTATTATTATTAAAGTGAATGCAATAAGTGGAGCATGAAGTGTGCGAGCATTATAAGCTGGAGACAGCCCTTACCCACCTGAGGCAGCTAAAGGGAAGACACGAGGAGAGGGTGTGGCAAGAGAAAGATAAAACGAGAGAGAGAGAGAGAGAGAGAGAAAGCACAAATTTATATCTCTGCTTTTATCTGAACCTTCAATTTGTGCTATACGTAACAGATATCTAATGCATGTAAATTTTTAGTAATGATACAGTACTTTATTGCTGATTCTGATTGCTATCGTCCTTACACGTGCTCTCTTTTACACACAAGGCTTCTACAACCCACTTTCAGCTGAATAAAACCTTCTGACCTCAGCAATATAAGGAAGGGAGAATATTCCAGTAATAACATTGTAAATTATGCCAGTACTATCACTCTCTGTTTCCTATGCTTTACTCTCAGGTGGATCAAAGCGTCTAGGATTAGCTGGGATGGAACACTTGAGTAATCCCTGTCATGAGAGGGTCACCATACCATCTTTTGGCTATAAGAGTAGCTAAGCAAAGATTCTAAGCTTGGTAGGACTCGCTGCTTGCCTCTGTCAGTCAGTGGCAGCCGGACGACGAGAGGGAGAGGGAACGTCGGCGCTTTCTTGTGGGTACGTGTTGGAATTTGCTGTTATTAACCATTCAGAGGATTATACTGGGACACAAAGATAAATTAGTGGCAGCCAGGGAGTGTTATAAGCTAAAGACATGTAAAAAATATGGGTAACAAGTGTATTTGTCGGTGAGACGAAGAAGGTATCAGTGAGTAAAGGAGATGGGAAGGTAAGGGGGCGTTGACTCAGTCTCCTGAGGTAAGCGTTAGATTTTGCTGTTTTTAGTCATTAAGGTAATGACATTAGGACACAAGAATATCTTGCTGACAGCCAGGATGTATCATAGGCCAAAGACAAGTAAAAAATAAAGGTAATACACGTAAGTTTGATGAGACAAGGGGGCAGTGTGTGAGGGAAGGGAGCCGAGCAGCATCTCAGGTCTGGCGTCTCAGCACCAGTGAAATAAGTGAGTATCGTCCTGTGGATTCTCGTGCCGATCAAATTGGTGGACATGGTTTGTTTCCCCCTTGTCTCTGTCCACGCAGCAGTACAGATCAGAACCTGAATATAAAGTGACTACTGAGGCTTGTATTTTAGGGTAAGAAATGTTGGCAAAAATAACCTTAGTTCTGTAGTCATAAATCTGCTGTAAGTGCATTCACGTACACATGCATCTGCTCAAAAAACACACACAAACACAAAACACACACATATACTCAGACGCACACCCAAGTGCACACATGTACGCACCTGCACACACACATATATACATGCATACATACATACATACTGGGAATGCACGAAGGCGCACTTAATTTACCTATATTTACAAAGTTTATGCTCGTGGAAGCAAGCAAGCACATGGTAGTACATATATATTGATGCACCCACATATGTTTCAATACACACATACTGATTCATGCAGGCATTGTTGCACGTACACAGTGATGCACGCACACACGCTGGCACAAATACACCGATGCACACACATGGATGCACGCACGCATTGATGCATTAAGACACTGATACACGCACACGGCAATGTATGCACACACTGATACACACAGACGCTGATGCATACACACACTGATGCACACACTGATGAGTACACACACTGATGCACACACATTTATGAATACTCATATGGACACACACACACACACACACACACACACACACACACGCATATATATGCACATTTACTGATATGCATACCCAAACCTTCATTCAAACAGGTTCACTATGAGCTCTACAATGCATCCACACGCAGTGTCCCTGCCGGACACACACACAGGGTCACCTGGTACACATAGACAACACCACACACACACACACAGCAACCACATCAAACCATTCATCCCCACCCTCCACACACAACACATTCACCCACCCACTCACATACACACACATACACACACACACACACACACACACACACACACACACACACACAGTACTCTCTAGTGGAACTTGCTGGTGAGGAAATGTGTGTATGTAACTGTGATGGTATCGGGAGGTTGCCATGGTAACACACAGGCACCTCACACCACACACACAAAACACATAGACACACACACACACACACACACACACACACACACACACACACACACACACACACACACACAATTTATTTTTGGGTAGGGCTGGTAGACCTGTATGATCATGAGAGTTAATAGAGACAGTATTAACACTCTTATAGTAGTATGACTCACTCTCAGCTGAATGTCATCGCCCAACAGTACCTGGAATAAAATACTAGAGTTGCCCCTACCATGAGAGGGCCCGGGAACCATCTAGTGGTTGTAAAAGTAGCTGGACATGTTTCTCGTCTTGGTGGGCGTCGCTACTTGGCTACTTTTGCTAGTGGCCGTATGACAGTGGAAGGACGAGGGTGTGTGTGTGTTGCTGCTGCATCATTCCCCTGAGGCAAGTGTTGGCTATTTGCTGTTTTTAGCCATTAAGGTGACTACATTAGGACACAAGGATATCGCACTGACAGCCAGGAAGTATCATGGCCCAAAGAAATATTACCTATGAGGCTACTAGACGTAATTCTGATGAGACAAGGGGGATGTTAGTGTGAGGGAGATGAGGAGGCCTTGTAGTCCAGTGCTGCCGTTTTGTGGAAAATCGTCTGCTAATGTGGAAAAACAAATGAACGACGAGCATGGATGTGGGCAGGCGGACGTCATTCCACACTAGTGTGGAATTTTTTTCCACACTAATTGTTCACGTTATTTTGTAGGAATACGAGGAATTTTGTCATGATTAAACCAACGAATATGTAGCGTTTGTCTATAATACTGTCATTTAAAACAAGGGAGAATACGTCGTTGAACAGTCTACCTCTACGCACCCGGCTATATAATTAAAAAAATATATATATTATTTACAAGATTCGTGCCAACCATTAGCAGTGCACACTTACTTTGTAATATTAAAGAAATACCGAAACAATGTTGTAAATCGTGTACTCTTGATATACTAGAAAACTTGGATGTGGATAAACTTACTTGTCTCCTGTCTTGTTATTAATCAACATTTGCTGACTTATTAACTCTCTTAATCATTTAACGTCCTTACACTTGAATCATAATAGGTCTGACATCATTAATTATACCCTCTCTTCCAGTATTCACAGTATACCAAATTTTATGGTAGTTATACCAACAATACATCCTCTGTCATCCTGGTTACTAAACGAGACCGTGTGCAATAATGACGTCACAACCAGTGTGCAATTCACGGCAACTCTGCCTTGTACCGCCTCAATGTTGGTGTCTCAGCACCAGTGGAATAGCAATGTGAGTGTCGTCTTGTTGATTCTCGTGCCGATCAGACTGGTGGACTAGGTTTGCCTGCTCCCTTGTCCCTGTCCACCCAACAGTACAGTTTGGGACCTGAATGTAAACTGATAAGTGCGATTCATATTTCAGAGGGACAATGTGATGGAAAAAAAATATTGTATGTAAGTTATTTTGTCCTGAAGCGCATACACACACACACACACACACACACACACACACACACACACACACACACAGTACTCTCTAATGGAACTTGCTGGTGGGGAAATGTGTGTATGTAACTGTGATGGTGTCGGGAGGTTACCATGGTAACACACAGGCACCTCGCACCACACACACACACACACACACACACACACACACACACACATACACGTACGCGTATATTGTGGTGGTGTTCCTTCATTTTACCAAGGCCGAGATAGTCGTTTTTTTGCAGCTTATTTCCGGTAGTTCAGTGAAAGAATTAAACTTACAGCTCTACATCATTTCCATACCACTTCTTCGTGACTAGCACCATTCTAGTGTTAACCCCTTGTCACAACGCAAAATTTAAGAAAGAGATTGCAATTTTACGCCAAGTTAGAGTGAACAGGGTATAGTAGTGATGCTGCAACACACTTATATTTGTCCTCCTGTTTACAGGTCAGTCCACACGCAGTCTTTAGGTCACGTCTTCCACAGAACAGGTAACACATGGACAGCCAGCGTAACTAAATGGCAGACCAGAGACGGAGTGAGAGGATGAGGCACACAGAGAACAAGATAGAGATGATACTCGCAGATCCACCGAGCAGGGACGGAACGAGTTAACAACCAAAGGATCGGAGTGGAGACAGGTGAGAGGGGTCCTTATCCTGCAGTGGTGTGTCACAGGCTGATGATGATAATGATGATGATGAAGACGGATGTTGCTGCTGGTGATGTTGATGCTGCTGCTGCTGATGATGTTGATGCAAACTCTAGAATATGGTTATATGATAGTGATGTATTTGATGATAATGGTGATGATATTGATATAACTTCTGTACTACATTTTTTACAGTGTTGGGATGGTGATGACATGCTGCTGCTGCTGACGATGATGATGATGATGATGATGACGACGAAGAAGATGATGATGGTGATGATTACGACAACGAAGACGACGACGACGATGACGACGACGACGATGATGATGACGACGATCTTCAAGTCATTGGCTGAGTCACCTCTCCCATTCCTTTCTGTTTAACTTCGTGTTTTGGTGACTGGGCATGTGTGTGTGTGTGTGTGTGTGTGTGTGTGTGTGTGTGTGTGTGTGTGTGTGTGTGTGTGTGAATGTGCTTGCTTCTGTTCGTGTATGTATATCTTGGTTGATGATACCATAGTTATTCAAATGGCAGAATTATTTCCACACATTCCATAGTTTTATTTCAAGTGTAAATATTAGGCCAAGAATATAGGACCTTTTACCTATACAATTACGAGACACTTACGCAATATTCTGAAAAGCTTATTACATCCCATAAATCACAGCACAGGGTTCCATAATGCACTGATCAACGTCTCTTTATGTATCGTTAGGAAGTGGATGAATATGAGTGAAGTAATACATATATTTTGGTCTTTATTACAGGTGGGAATTAACCTCACATATTCTTTTTTATTTTAAGGATACAACACATGATTTTCTACGTTTTATCACAGTAGCTCTAGAACCGGCCCTGCCTGTCTGCTTCTCACAAACCATTTTCGGAGGAGAGGTGTTGTACTCATATAGGCTTTAGTGATTATAGTGAAGCCAAGTTACGTTCTACCAGTCCCACACATTGTCACACACCATCACCCTCTCACACCACACCATACCATACCACCCTCCCACACCGTATCACACCACACCATACCAATCTCTCACACTACACGACACGAAACACACTCCCACACCACACAAAATCACCTACCCACACCGCACCACAAAAAATCCTCCTCCCACACCACACCACACCACACCACACATAACCACCCTCCCACACCACACCACACATAACCACCCTCCCACACCACACCACACATAACCACCCTCCCACACCACACCACACATAACCACCCTCCCACACCACACCACACCACACATAACCACCCTCCCACACCACACCACACAAAACCACTCTCCCACACCACACCACAAAAAATCCTCCTCCCACACAACACCACACCACACCACACCACACAAAATTACCCTCCCACACCACACCACACATAACCACCTCCCACACCACACCACACTACAAAAAAATCCTCCTCCCACACCACACCACACAAAGCCACCCTCCCACACCACACCACACAAAACCACCCTGCCACACCACACCACACATAACCACCCTCACACACCACACAACCCTCACCACATAACCCTCCCCACACCACACCACAACCCCCCCCACCACACCACACCACACCACACCACACCACACCAAGGAGATTAACCTAAGGGGCCTGAAGCTCCCGCATCTATTAATTCTGATATTGTTTCCAGGTAACTCCACACACACACACCTCAGGTCACGTCTTTCACAGAAGAGATAACAGGAGGACAGCGAGCGTAACTGAATGGCAAGCCAGAGATGGAGTGAGAAGAAGAGGTGCACAGAGAACAAGATGGAGAGATCATATGATGCAGATCTACCGAGCAAGGACGGAACTGGCTAACAATCAATGGATCAGAGTGGAGAAAGGTGAGAGGGTCCTTATCATGCAGTGGTGTGTCACAGGCTGATGGTGATGATATTGATGATGATAATGATGTTGATGCTGATGGTGGTGATGCTTTAACATCTCAACGTATGAGGTTACAGAATGCACAGTGAGGCTGCATAGTCAGGAAATGGAAGAATATGAGTGCATTTAAGTATTTATGTAATGTGATGAATAAGGATGGATGATTAGAGGATGAAGTGACTGGAATGATGCGTCAGGGAAGGAGGGTTGTTTGTTCTCTAAAAAGTAGTGATTAGGAAGAGGGAACTGAGGATGAAAGTGTTAAAAAAAAGGGCACTGCATGCTGTGATTCCCACTTTAAAGTATGGAAGTGAAGCTTGGATCTTGCTGGAAGGACACAAGTCAAGAATGAGAGCGGTGGAAATGAGCTACTTGAAAGGAGCATGTGGAATTTCATAGAGAGACAGACAGACAAATGGGCAGATGAAGGAGCGTTATGATGCTGATGTGGATGAGACTGAAAGCGTTAAGAGAAACACTTCGAGATGGTTTGGCCATGTGGAGAAGATGGCGAATAAGAAAATGACTAGAAGAGTGCACATGAGTTAGCTGGAAGGGTAGAGGGGGATGGGGAGACCGACGATGAGATGGAGGGAAAGAGTAGAAACACATGAGTGCGATACTTGAGCTAAATGGTAGAGGACAGTACATCATGAAGGCGATTTGCTTGTGGTCACCCCTTACGGGATTAAGGCGTCTGGCTATAGATAAACAGATATAGATAAATACAGTAGATAGATAGGTAGGTGATGATGATAATATGTTATTGATGATGATGATGTGAATGGTAATGATAATGAGAATGACGGTGTATATAATGATGATGATGATAATGACGACGACAGCTATGATGATGATGATGATGATGATGATATTGATGATGATTTTTGTCGGCAGGTGGAAGGACGAAACAGCAGGAACTCTACCATCGGTCCAAGCATCCACGATTCCACATCCATCCATCCATCTTGCTTGATGTTAAAAGCTAAGTCTATTTAACTTAAGTAGTACCAATTGCTTCTTCATAAGCTTTCCAGCTGTCTGAACAGATCTGCAGTAGCTTTTAACTTCTAGAATAACTCGGTTCTGGTGCTCAGTTTGGTACTTTTATTTTCATTTTATCAGAACTGGCGCGGTAAATTTTGAGAAAAGTCCCTCAAGTAACTCGTATTATTTTTATTACTAGGTTTCTAATGATGTCCATAGATCCGTTGTTGCTTTAATAGTTCCCTAGACAACGCAGTCTTGGCGCTGTTCTCTGCCACCCTATTATACCATGTCATATAGTGTTCTCGCTTGCTTGCACTCTACGCTCGCTCGGTTGAACAATAAATCAGTGGAGAAAAGGTGGTATAAAGCCCCCTAAGCCGCCACAGTATTATAACCCTCGGTATGCAGTTCGTTCCCTGCGGCCTTGTAACTCTATGTACCCGAAGCGCTTACAAAATAACTTGAAATAATTTTCCTTTCGTACCTATACTCGTTTCACTCTTACTTGGCCTGAGTTGTTTTTGTTGTTCTTGTTACATCTTAGGCTCCTCTGGATGTGAACCCAGTGTTATGTTGAAGGACTGTCTGTGTTGTGGTGGTGTGGTGCAGGAAGTGAGTAGGTGTGCTGTGGTGTGGGGATGCCACTTTGCAGTATGAGCACAGGGGATTGTATGTGTGTTATATTTCGTGTTAGTATTGTAGCAGGGAAGGTTGGTGTACTCGTGTCTCTGGGTTCGGTAGTGTCTGAAGGGTGTATGGCTAGTGGTGGCACATGAAGGATGCTGTTTGGGAGAAAGTTTTGGCTGGCTGGGGTGTCTGTGTGTTTATGTATGTGTTTGGTATAGAAAGTTTTGGCTGGCTGGGGTGTCTGTGTGTTTATGTATGTATTTGGTATAGAAAGTTTTGGCTGGCCGGGGTGTCTGTGTGTTTATGTATGTGTTTGGTATAGAAAGTTTTGGCTGACTGGGGTGTTTGTGAGTTTGTGAATGTGTCTGGGAAGTGTAGAGTCGGGTGGAGGAGGGGATATGTTGCAAAGATAATCTGTGTAGTGTTGGGCGGTTGTTCGATTTTGTTTCTTTGTGGAGAGGATGATGCAACATAAGGTTACAAAGGTGGGACGGATTTTGAGCCGAAGTGATGAACTGTGTGCCTCTCATATTCACTTGGTCTCTGAAATTAGTTATGTTTCTTGGTGTAGGCTGTCAGTACTTGTGGTCTTAGTGTCTTCTGCTATCAAGGTATTGTTTCTGTTCTTTAAAGCTCCTTCGTGTCTGTCTTGGATATGATTACGGCTCAGCTTGTGCGGCAGTAATTCACGGTTGTTTTAATGTATTACTTATAAGTGGAGGATGGAGTTGGGATGTATATGAGAGAGGGTGTGTGTGAATTAGGGGGAGTGATGCAGAATGACCGGGGACAGGGTGGCATAGAGGCGACTTGTTTGTGGCCACCTCTTACGGGATTAAGTCGTCTGGCTATAGATAGATGGATAGACAGATAGCTTATAGTTTCCATACAGTTTGCCGAGTAGTAGCGATAGTTATCACTAGAATATGATGTTAGTCACGAATGAGTGCTGTGGAAAGAATGTAGGGCTGTAGTATTGTCTACTTCTGCTACTGATCTGCCTGACATTCTGGTATGCTTTAAATAAAACTCTGTGCCAAGTTAAAGTGAAAGGCGTGTATATTTGTGTAGGAGGAACAAGAGACAAGGAGGTATTCTGTGGCCTGTTTTCTTTGTGCTTCCTACAAGACACAGTAATAGTTATGACGGGGCATTGATGGCAAGTTTGTGGGTCAGCACACACTTACGGCCTCTCATTATACAAGGTGGTCCATATATTACGCCACCCAGTTCTTGTGTGTTGCGGGCACGGCTCAGTGAACATTACCAGTGTCTACCCTGCATCATTATCTACTTCCCACAACCCTCTTCAGGCTTAGCTTTATAATATAGGCTTTAATTTAGGTCCACTGATTGCATGGTGGAGAATTCCCATAACCTTTTTTATGCTTAGCTGTATATCATTGTATTGTATAATCTTTTATGTCCACTGATCACAAGGCTGAGCAGTAATTTGGTGAAGCGATCAGAATGTCTTAGCTCATCACAAAAGCCGTCCCCACAACACACAAGACTGCAGAGCGCAATATACTTATCACCTATATTAAGTCAAAGCCACAGTTAAAAAGGTAATGAAACAAGACAGAAAATTTAAGTTTTCATTATTAATACTTCAGTATAGAATACATTAAAAGAGACAGCAATATAAAATATGCATTCAAAAGTAGCATTTGTCCACAGAACATCCTGGAGGGGAGCGACCCGACTTGCAAGGCAGATCACACCATCACCACCAGGCTTCTCTCGGCAGGTCAGGGCAGATCACCAGCAGCAGCAGCAAGTAATCTCACGGCTGGGGAAGACACGACACCCTGCCGCCGCCGCCGCCACCACCACCACCACCACCACCACCACCACCACCACCACACCACCAGGCATCTCAGAGTAGGGGAAGACACCACACCACCGTCAGGCTTCTCACGGCAGGGCAGACCAAACTTCAGCAGGGTATGACCAGTGTGGCAAGGAAGCAGCAACAAGGCAGCAGACTCCAGCACGACCTGTGGACCAGATGTGTATTAGTTCAAATCAGTGTTAGCTTTAGTTATTTAATCTTCTATCTATCTCTATCTATTGCCAGACGCCTCAATCCCGTTTGGGGTGGCCACAAACAAATCGACTCCAAGTCGCCCTGTCCCCCTCCATTTCACTGCCCTGCTCCTAACTCACACCCCCGTCTTTCATATACTTCTCCACCCCATCCCTCCATCTCATCCTCGGCCTCCCCCTCCCTCTTCCCCCCTCCACCTCACTCACATACACTCTCTTCGTCAGTCTTTCACCCTCCATCCTCTCCACATAGCCAAACCACCTCAGTGTGTTCTCATAACGCGTCCTATCACATCCACATCCACACCACAACGCTCCTTTATATCCTCATTCGTCAGCCTGTCTCTCCATGTGACTCCACAGGCTCCTCTTAAATAACTCATTTCCACTGCTCTCACTCTTGACTTGTGTCCTTTAAACAACGTCCAAGCTTCACTTGCATACGTTAGAGTTGGTATCACAATACTGTCATGTAGTAACTTTTTCACTTCCATGCTCACTTCCCTGTTTCTTATCACTGCTTTCAAAGAACCAGCAACCTTTCTTCCCTGCTGTACCCTTTCAAGCACTTCACCCTCCAAACCTCCATCCTTACTCATCACACTACCCAAGTACTTAAACGTACTCACATTTTCCAATTCCTCACCATCCAACCTCGCTGTACATTCACTGACTTCACCTCTCTCAAAGACTATCACTTTACTCTTCCCTACATTCACCTTTAGATTCCGTTTCTTGCACACTCTCCCAAACTCATCCACCAAGCCTTGCAGCTCCCCTTCGTCTTCACCCAGCAACACAGTATCATCTGCAAACAACAGTACAGGGAGTTTCCAGACACTATCATCTTTCACCAGGGCCACTCCAACATCCACTACCCTACCTTGTACCTCTTTTATTACCCCATCCATGTACAGATTGAACAACCATGGAGACATGACACATCCCTGTTTCAACCCAACTTTCAAAGAGAAAAATTCACTTAGTTCACCATCCACACGCACTGCAGCCTTCGCATCATCGTACATACTCTTCACAGCATTCAACAACTTCCCATCTACTCCATATATTCTTAACACTTTCCACAATCCTTGTCTATCCACCCTGTCATATGCTTTCTCCAAATCCATGAAAGCCGCATACAACTTCTTTCCCTTCTCTAGAAACTTTTCCACTCAAGATCTAAGAATGAATATCTGATCTACACAACCTCTTCCCTTCCTAAAGCCTCCTGTTCTTCTCCAACTAATTTCTCTGTTCTTTCTCTGACTCTGTCAATAAGTATCCTACCATACACTTTTCCTATTATACTAAGAAGACAAATGCCCCTTTGATTACCACACACTTCTTTTTCCCCTTTTCCTTTGTACAAGGGAATAATTATACCTGACTTCCAATCCTCCGGGACTCTACCTTCCTCCCAGGCCAATCTGCACATCTTCCACATCCATTCTACTACTATCTCTCCCCATGCTTCAGCATTTCACCACACTCTCCATCAATTCCTGGGGCTTTCCCAGATTTAACTTTCTTCATTGCTTCCACAACTTCTATCCTACTGATTTCTTCCTGTCTTCTCACCTCCCTCCTCCTCCCAGCCATTCCCCAGCCACTTATACTCGCATTACTTCCATCCTCTATGTTCAACAATTCCTTAAAGTGTTCTCTCCATCTGCTCACTTTTTCTCCCTTCTCCACTAGTAATCTACCATTTTTATCTTTCACTCCCCTGCTAACTTCACTTCCACCCTCTCTTACTCTTTTCACCTCTTTCCAGAACATTTTCTTACAGTTCCTCCACTTTACACTCAAATTCCTTCCAAATTCCTCATCCACTCTCTTCTTACTCTCTCTTACTAATCTTTTAACCTCTTTCTTTCTTTCTACATATAACTCTCTCTTCCGCCTCTCAACTTCTTCCACGCCCCTATTTCTCATCCATTCTTTGTATGCTTTCTTATTTTGTGCCACAGCCTGTCTCACCTCTTCAATCCACCACGCCGTTCCTTGCACCCCCCTCCGTCTTCTCTTCCTTCCACACACCACATCACATGCTGCACATATTTCTTCTGTAAATATCCTACACACACCTTCCACGTCTCCCATCTGCTCCAATTCATATTTGCCCAATCGTTCCTCCACTTCTCTCTTATACTCTGCCTTTTTCTCATCCTCTTGTAACCTTTCCACTCTCCTTGCAACTACTCCTTCCTCTCGTCTTTCCCTTCTTCTATTCCTCCATCTTACTTGAATCCTAATTCTGGCCACCACCAAGTAGTGGTCAGAAAGTCCACTCCCCCAACCTGTATACACTCTTGCATCCTTTACACATCTTCGCATCCTTTCATCCACACACACATAATCAATCATTGCCTTCCTTTCATTCAGTTCACCACCCACCCTTCTCATCACTCGCCATGTATACCTGTGGATCATTTTATGCCTGAAGAGGGTATTGGCTATCACCAACCCCCTCCCAGCACAAATGTCCACTAACGCACTCCCATTCTCATCTATCTCAGCAGGCACACCCCACTCACCAACTATTCCATCCACCTTCACATTCCCAACTTTACCATTCATATCACCGATCAAAAACACTCTCTCATTCCTTCCAAACTTTTCCATGCACACTTCCACATTTGTCCAGAACTCTTCTCTCACTCTTCTAGCACGATCTTGCGTTGGTGCATACACACACACAATCGCCCACATTTGTATTCCAACTTTCAACTTTACCCACACAATCCTTGACCCAACTGATCCATACTGTCTGATGCTACTCTTCCATCTTTTACTCACAACTATACATACTCCTTCCTTTGCCCTCTCATTCTCACCTACTCCTGCACATATACCCCATCCATACTCCCATTCTCTCACACTTTCTCCTCTCCATTTTGTTTCAGTTATTCCACATACATCCACTTTCGCACCCTCAAGCACCTGGACAATCTCTCTCTCTTTCACCAATATTTTATCCAAATTTCCCATACAGGGTGTTGCATGAAATGTTTGACAAACTTCAGAAAGTTGTTCTTGGGGCAATTTTGAGTTAAGAATTGCTGCATCAACCTGGGCTAATTTCTCGTCTATTATGCTCAGGTTCTGTAGGGAATGGCAGCAGATTAGAGACTGGTATCGCAAAATTTTATCCCCTGCCACCACCACCAGGCCGTTTATTTCTAAATCCCCTTGTAAAACTGTAGAGATATATCGGCAGGACAGTAAATAGTGATCCTACTCTGGTACTCTGTATGGAATTTCAGAGAGAGAGATGATGATGCCACTGATTCATGGGGTTATCTTTAATTTAACAAGAAACACTTTACTTACCTCTCTATTCAGTTTGCACGAAAATTAATGTTTAAAAGACTGATAATATATTCACGAAATTTTCTTTTTAAAATTTAATAAGTAAATGTTTAATTTGAAGTGTGACGTCACTGGTGCATTATGGGAGCAACGTTGAGAGATGCTGGAGATGAGTGAAGATTTTATTCTTTACGGTGTTAGTTACTTCTTATTATGGTAATTCTTATGCCCATGTGTTTATCAGTGTTTGCTGTCATTATCAAGAGGTGTAGTCGGCTGATGTAAGTTGTAATTATTAGCTATAAGGATGATATACGGCGGTGTGTATCTCCAGGTGACCAAGATGTCCCTTTAAACTGGAGTAAGCAGTGCTACTTAAATCCCCTGATATTCACACCAACTGTTTAGGTTTAAAGGTCGAATGTGATCCTGTACATGGGCAGGCATAGTAGGTTGATTGGCTGGAATAAATGAGGGGATGTGTGTAAAAACTAATGGGTAGTTTGTTTACATAGGGGATATAAACTCCGCGAGTCCCTTTAACTCTTGCAATCCCTGTGATGCCCTTTTCAGTTTATTCATAGTGCCAGAAGGCAATTTTATTCAACTTATGCAAAGTCTCTGCTATTGCAGGAGTTCATTGAGGCTGTGCCTAACCCCTACACTTCCAGAAGTCTATACAAAGCTAAATATAATCATGAGATGGCAATAAAAAAAAAAAAAAAAACCTGCTCTGTGAGTTAAACTAGTGAAGACTGAAGGTATTAACATGTGTAGGAGAGACACTGGATAAAGCCTGACTGGAGACATAGTATATTGAACTGGAAGGACTGCATACCTTACATCCTTCATTAACCATTGCTGCTACCTTTAAATAAGAATTATCATACTGAAGGTAATTACTAGCAGCCTTCATTAACATATTACTGTACTGTAATTAGGAGAGAGGTTTCATAAGTTGATTGGAAGTCAGGAGACAGCAGGAATATACCATTACTGTTGAGGGGGATGAATTTGTGTGTAGGCTATGATATAGGAAGCATATCTCAGAATATGGATGTACAAGGTTAATCATATCTTGTATAGTACTTACACTTTCAGATTTGATAGCTTTTCCTTTTGTAATCTTTGCTGAATGATGCAATCAGTTCATGATTACACATTATATAATCTCAGACTTCATCTGTGTCATTGTAGTTGGCTCACCTTGACAAATTTTAGTCCTTCTGCTGCTTAGTTCCTGTATCTAAGTGGCAGAATAAGACAGTATTATGGTTTTGCATCCTCCCCATAGATCTTCATTGTGATTTGCATGATAATCTAGTCTTTATCTCTAGAAACAGCTCAGCATTCAAGGTGGAGAGATGCCAGGTTTTTGTCAGTTTAGGGTGGACATGTAGTCTATATGGTTTGTCTTTATTGTTTTATGTATTCATTATTATTATTATTTTTTACTGTGGATCAAATTTAGCGATTCATCTCTTCCGTTTATAAACCGGTACAACAGATAGGCTTTCATTCTCAGTTCTCACAGAAGGTATAACCAATGAGTACTGTACTGTCTTCCTGTGCAGTGTATATTTTGTCATTTGTACTCTCATTATAAGTTTCATTAAAGAATTTGTATCATATGTTTAGTTTCTGTGTCACTCAGTGTGTTAAGTTTATGTAATATATGGTTAATCGTTTAAGTCCTGCCGTTGGTTAGCAGTTAAGTTCCAGTTTTTACTTTCTCCCTTTATATAAGTAGCAACTGCTCTATATTCTTTCCATAGCACTTGTTCATGATTAGCATTAAACTGCAGGCTTAGGTATTCCAAGTAGCTCAGGGAATTTCGAGATATCTCCACCTAAAGCGACATTAATAGGTACATGACAATTTAGTTTAGTCTGTGCATGTTGTTCAATTTCCCATTTTTTTGTAAACATGTAAAGAAATAAAATACAGTAGAAGTTTTAGCCGGAATCCCTACGGGGCCGCGGTAGCATGGTCAGCATGGTGCTGGCCTGGTAATCAGGAAGACCCGGGTTCAAGTCCCGGTGTGATAGAGGTTTCTTTAAAATGTGGCTGAGGGAAGTTTGCGTAGCAGGCTTTCCTTAAAACCACAAGGCCCCATACTTGCACTTCAGCTCACATACACCAAGACACTTACACACACTACTACATACATACACATCAAGACGCACACACACACACACACTACTACATGCATACACACATCGACACACACACACACGACACGTACACAGCCACCTTCACACAGTAGACACACACACGACACGTACACAGCCACCTTCACACAGTAGACACACACAAGACACGTACACAGCCACCTTCACACAGTAGACACACACACACGACACGTACACAGCCACCTTCACACAGTACACACCACACACACACACACTCAGAGGGTGGGACAGACACACCACAGGCAGACAGAGAGGGGTATATACAAAACACAGGGAGTGAGAGTGAAGGGGGTTTTATTAATAAGTCCAATTTTGGTATACCTCCTTTGGCAAAATTGATATAGCCCCCCCTTTAATATTTTTTGGATATTTTCATTTAGTGCCCCCCAGGCCCCAGACCCACTCGGCTGAACCAATTGTCTGGCGTCAGCTGGAACATGATGCTAGAGTTATGTCGGTCGTGAGGGGGTTAATGGTGACAGTATTGACACTGTCAGGCTCCTATGACTCACTCAGCCGAACAAAATCGTCTGTCAGCTGGAATGGAATACTAGAGTTGTCCCAAGCACCAGAGGGTTAAAGAATCTTAACCCCCCTCTCTGGGGGGTTAAGATTCTTAACTCTCTGGTGCTTGGGACAACTCTAGTACCCCATTTCAGCTGACTCAGACGATTTTATTCGACTGAGTCATAGGAGCCTGACAGTGTCAATACCGTCACCATTAACCCCCTCACGACCGACATAACTCTAGCATCATGTTCCAGCTGACGCCAGACAATTTGGTTGAACCAAATTGTCTGGCGTCAGCTGGAACATGATATACCAGAGTTATGCCGGTCATGTGGGGGTTATTGGTGAGTGTAGTAACTGTCAGGCTCCTATGACTCACTCAGCCGAAAAAAAACGTCTGTCAGCTGGAATGGAATACTAGAGTTGTCCCAAGCACTAGAGGGTTAGGATTTTAACCCCCTGAGTGATGCTCGGGACAACTCTAGTACCCCATTTCAGCTGACTCAGACGATTTTATTCACCTCAGTGAGTCATAGGAGCCTGACAGTGTCAATACCGTCACCATTAACCCCCTCACGACCGACATAACTCTAGCACCATGTTCCAGCTGACGCCAGACAATTTGGTTCAGCCGAGACAGGATCCTAGGATCCTGAGAGACACTATAACAGCGGTTCCCAACCTGAGAGCCATGGCCCCCAAGGGGACCATGGGACATTGACTGGGGGGCCATGGGCCTTATTGGTAATATAAGATATTATAAGTTATTTGGTCTGGGTAAAACCTGACAGAAATCAAGTATGAAATACACCTTACTGTGCTAGTTTAGCCTTAAGTATATTGGGGTAATTACCGTTTTCTGCACAATATCAAATATTAAAAATATATAAATATACGATCTGAGTTATATAGGGGCCATGGAGCTTCTCATAATTTTCTCGGGGGGCCACAGGACCAAAAAGGTTGGGAACCACTGCACTATAACATCACAAACAAAATACAAAATGCCTTCCCTCCATCCTGAACGCACTATAATTCATTTGCATTAAGTAAGCTCGTATTTTCGTATTTTTGCAGCTTATTTCATGTATCTTAGTTAATAGAACAAATTACTACGAGCCGGTGAATAAAACCAACACTTGTAGACGAAGGCTATAATTACCAAACCGTTTCGGTGGACACTGCCACCATCTTCAGTGGTCAAGATAGTGAGAGGGAGTGACATACTGACACTACAAGGGTTCCTTTTATGCCTGTGTGTGTGTGGGAAGGGTGGGGGTAAAGGTGAGGTGGGGTGGGGTAGATTGTAAGCGGGGATTAACCCAAGTGGGATTTTGGGGGGACATTACCGGATAGGTCAGGTGTAATTCCTATCTGACCTACCTGTGTCGTAGCAGGAAGGGACATGTCTCTTCCTGCTACGACACAGGTAAGGTCAGATAGGAATTACACCTGACCTATCCGGTAATGCCCCCCCCAAAAAAAATCCCCCTTGGGTTAATCCCCGCTTACAATCTACCCCACCCCACCTCACCTTTACCCCACCCTTCCACACACACACGCATAAAAAGGAACCCTTGTATAGTCAGTACGTCACTCCCTCTCACTATCTTGACCACTGAAGATGGTGGCAGTGTCCACCGAAACTGTTTGGTAATTATATTCTTCGTCTACAAGTGTGGGTTTTATTCACCGTCTTTGATTATCACGCAAGAGTGATTCATCCAGCCAATACTACGAGCTCTGTATCTTTTCATAGCCCTTCTTCGTGACTAGCATCGTATTCTAGTTATCTATAGTTACAACTGAGCATTCAAGTTGGAGGGATCACAACTTTAAGCAATTACAGTAAACAAACAAACAAAAAGCAAGTGTCGTCCACTTGACCTCTCGTCTTCGCAGGAATGCAGCGGTGGCGCCATCTTGTGCGTGGAATGCGTGAAGTGCAGGCTCTTGAGTGGAAGGAGCACGGAGCCACGGGAGACTTAATAATATTCGCTAGTCAGCCAGTCTAAAAGCCTGGGACATTTGCCTGAAATAATAATAATAATAATAATAGAAATAACAACAAAACCAGTCTTATACATAATTCAATACCTTAGTCACTCGATCTGTCCATTCCGCCCCTTCAGTACGAGGACGCATTTCTGTAAGCTATTTTTTCTAACATGGGAGGTTCGATACGTTTGATTGAGCCTATCCATAAGACTCCTAAAGCTGAGTAAATGCCTCTGAAAGTTGTAAAATATAAAATATAAAACGTCTATATGATATAAAAACCTTTGTTCACCTCCGGACTCGATCTGTGGCGCCTAGAACAAGTGCTGACGTCATGTTTACACTTTGCTACCTTTAGACGATTTCCTGGAGCTTAAAGAAACCCTCTCGGGATGATGGGACAGACACAATAACCCCTTCAGACAGAGAATGACTTAGTTACTTTGTTCTAGGTAACCGGACGATTTTATTCAGCTTAGGAGATCCCCTCGTATCTAACCCCTCCAGTACGAAATTTCTCTCCAGAGTTGAAGAAAATCGTCTGGAGGAAGAAAGATGAAAATGGAAAAAAGTGTTAATGTGGACAATGAGTTAGATAAGACTGGTTTGGTTAAGGTAGGGTAGGGATGGGACGGTTGTGGCAGGGTGGGGTAGCGTTGGGTCGGTTATGGCCGGGTGGGGTAAGGTTGGGTTAGTTTTGGCAGGACGGCGTAGGATTGGGCCGGTTTTGGCAGGGTGGGGTAGGACTGGGTCGGTTTTGGCAGGGTGAGGTTAGATTGGGCTGATTATGCCGAGGTAGGGTAGGGATGGGTCGGTTATGGCAGGGTTGAATAGAGGTGGGTCGATTACGGCAGGCGAGGGTAAGCATGGGTAGGTTATGGTTGCGTTGGGGAGGGTAGGATAGGTTATGGCAGGGTAAGATAGGGCTGGGTGGTGGTGGGCTGGGCAGGGTAGTGTAGGGCTGGGTAGGGTAGGGTAGGCTGAATCAGGGTAGTGTACGGTACAGAAGAGACGTGGGTATAGCTGCCGTTTAGTTCCGTCATATCCAACGCCTATTTCACTCAGTTATACTACACTGTCTCATCAAATTTGGGGCGATCTTCTCTACGATTTTTGTTCTTCCCCGCTTAGTTCAGTCCTTTAGTTCATTCATGACCCTTGGCTTTCCTTTTTATTTTTTTTTTTGTGGTGGAGCGCAGGTGCACGAGGCTAGACCACCGTAAGTTCAGAATATTTAAGGGTAGGCCACCAAGCTACGCCCTGGTAACGTCTACACGTCAAAACATCTGTCCACCTCTGGGACTTGAACTGCGGAGCGCTGGACGCAGAGCTCTCGATTTGCGGATGTCACTTTTACACTTTGCTAGCTTCTGACGATATCCTACAGCTTCAGAAAACCCTCTTAGGATGACGGGACAGAATCATGTAACCCTTCAGACCAAGAACGATTTATTTACTTTGTCCTAGCTGACCGCACGATTTTATTCAACTTAGGAGATCCCCTGACAGAGAAGGGGTTGATGCTGGCTGTATCTAATCCCTCAAATTCAAAATTCCTCTCCAGAGCTGAAGAAAATCGTCTGGAGAAAGAATGAAGAAAACTGAAGAAAGTGTTAGAGTGAAAAATGAGTTAGATAAGATTGGTTTGGTTAGGGCAGGGTAGGGTTGGGTCGGTTAAGCCAGGGTGGGGTAGGGTGGGGTCGGTTTTGGCAGGGTGAGGTAGGACTGGGATAGTTTTGGCAGGGTGGGGTTGGACTTGGATGGTTTTTGCAGGGTGGGGTAGGATTGGGTCGGTTATGGCAGGGTGGTGTAGGGATGGGTCGGTCTTGGCAGGGTGGGGAAGGGACGGGTCGGTCTTGGCAGGGTGGGGTAGGGACGGGTCGGTCTTGGCATGGTGGGATAGGAATGGGTCGGTCTTGGTAAGGTGGGGTAAGATCGGGTCGGTTTTGGCAGGATGGGGTAGGATTGGGTCGGATATGGCAGGGTGGGGGTAAGATTGGGTCGGTTTTGGCAGGGTGGGGTAGGATTGGGTCGGTTTTGGCAGGGTGGGGTAGGGATGGGTCGGTCTTGGCAGGACGGGGTAGGATTGGATCAGAGTTGGCAGGGTGGAATAGGAATGGCTCAGTTTTGGCTGGGTGGGATAGGTATGGGTCGGTTTTGTCAGGGTGGGGAAGGGTTGGGTCGGTTTTGGCAGAGTATTGGTTAGGTTTCGGTTGGTTTTGGCAGGGTGGGGCAGGATTGGGTCGGTTTTGGCAGGGTGGGGTATGATTAGGTCAGTTTTGGCAGAGTGGAGTAGAATTGAGTTGGTTTTGGTAGGGTGGGGTAGGGTTTGGTTGGTTTTGGTAGAGTGGGGTAGGATTGGGTCGGTTTAGGAAGGGTGAACAAGGATTGGGTCGCATTTGGCAAGGTGGGGTAGAACTGTGTTGGTTTTGCCAGGGTAGGGTAGGAATGGGTCGGTTATGGCAGGGTAGGGTAGGATTGGGTCGGTTATGGCAGGGTAGGGTAGGATTGGGTCGGTTTTGGCCGGGTGAAGTAGGATGGGGTCGGTTTTGGCAGGGTGGGGTAAGATTGGGTCGGTTTTTGGCAGGGTGGGAAAGGATTGGTCGGGTTTGGCAGGGTGGAGTAGGACTGGGTTGGTTTTGGCAGGGTGGGGTAGGATTGTGTCGGTCTTGACAGGGTGGGGTAAGGTTGGGTTGGTTTTGGCAGTATGGGGTAGGGATGGGTCGAGTTGCGTTTGGGAGGGTAGGATAGGTTATGGCAGGGTAAAGATAGGGCTGGGTGGTGGTGGACAGGGTAGGGTAGGGCTGGGTAGGATAGTGTAGGGCTGGGTAGGGTAGGGTAGGCTTAATCAGGGTAGTGTAGGGTACAGAAGAGAGGTGGGTATAACTGCCGTTTAGGTCCGTCATATCCAACGCCTATTTCACTCAGTTATACTACACCGTCTCATCAAATTTGGGGCGATCTTCTCTACGATTTTTGTTCTTCCCCGCTTAGTTCAGTCCTTTAGTTCATTCATGACCCTTGGCTTTCCTTTTTATTTTTTTTTTATGTGGTGGAGCGCAGGTGCACGAGGCTAGACCACCATAAGGTCAGAATATTTAAGGGTAGGCCACCAAACTACGCCCTGGTAACGTCTACACGTCAAAACATCTGTCCACCTCTGGGACTTGAACCGCGGAGCGCTGGACGCAGAGCTCTCGGTTTGCGGATGTCACTTTTACTCTTTGCTAGCTTCTGACGATATCCTACAGCTTCAGAAAACCCTCTTAGGATGACGGGACAGAATCATTTAATCTTTCAAGCCGAGAACAACTTATTTACATTGTCCTAGCTGACCGCATGATTTTATTCAGCTTAGGAGATCCCCTGATAGAGATGGGGTTGATGATGGCAGTATTTAACCCTTCCAGTTCGAAATTTCTCTCTACTGTAGAGGTGAAGAAAATCATCCGAAGGTAGAGAGAAGAAAACTGGAAAAATAATGTAGTGGTGAAAGGGCTGTACAGGGGAGGGTAGGTTAAAGTAGGGTAGAGTTGGGTCGGCAATGGCAGGGTAGGGTAGGGTAGGCTGAGGTAGGCTAGTGTAGGGTTGAGAAGAGTAGGGTAGGGTAAATTGAACTGAATAAGTATATACAATAAAATCTGGCGATACAACAACCAGGGTCATATGCCGCCGGACGACAACGAGAATAAAAGCACTCGAAAAGATGAAATACACACACACACACACACACACACACACACACACACACACACACACACACACACACAAACACACACACAAACACACACACACACACACACACGGGATTTTAATCCATCAGTACATACGAGAATCCAGACACTGTGAGAGGAAGCATGTTCTAAAAAAAATAGCAAAGAGCCGCCTGTGAGGAAAGAAAGGCCCCTCTCTCAGGAAAGTAAACACACGGTTGCACCCCTGAGAGGAGCCAGGGAGCCATCCTTGGTACACGCACAGGACAAACAAGAAAGGTTGGAACATCCACATCCCCCATGGCAGCCTTCACCCTGTACCCAAACGGATGTGGATAGCGAGGATATGGCGAGGCAGACACTCCCTCCGGAACAGAGCCAACAAAATCTTCCTGAACTTTAGCAAAGACGGTGACACTAAGGACACTAGTTTGAGGCACTCCCTCCTCTTGAGGATATGAGGGAAACAAGGTGGCACCAATACGGAAAAATTCCATAATCAGTAAAGGCAACCTACCACGCAAACCAAGATGGTGACCTGCAATACCTGGCTTGTGAAACGGTAGGACAACAGCCCCCCGCCAAGAAGCAGGAGTGGACGAATCTCTCCAAATTCTATTTATAAGACTCAGGAGGAAGGACACTGCAGAAATCCAAACACACACGGGCAAAATCATCATTGCCACAGCATACCTCCCTCCTAGCCGACCATACCTCCCAACCCCGGATTTCATAAACCTATTCAGAAGGAACACTCCTGTACTGTATATCTTATAGGAGATCTCAAAGCCAGACACCATCTCCTGGGTAATAGGAACTCGAACATCGTCGGGAGACAACTAGCCAGACTAATCTCTGACACCACAATAAGATTTATAGGACCCCATTCCCCACATACTATTCCCACTACTCCACCACCACCCCAGACATAGCATTAAGTAACATGAATGCACATCACAACATCTACTTCTCTCCTGGGCCTCTCACTACCAGCGACCACACCCCTATCATTGCTACAATCTCCTCTGCCCCAATACTTGTCCCCACTCCACCCAGACCCAATTTCTCCTTGGCCAACTGGGAAGATTTCAAACAAGAATTATGTACAGCTTTTACAAACTTCCCTAACCCTGAAGAAGGCACACTCGAAGACATAGATCAGTCCCTCGAGAGTTGGTACTCCTCAATCAAATGTGCAATCAATAACAACATCCCCACAACTTCTTACAGAACAATAACACATCCAAAACACAGCAGAGACACACAGATTCTCATCCAACAATACAATGCACTTAGATCACACTCCCACACACACGGCTGGACAAGAGCACACTTCACACAATACAAAGCGCTCCAAGCTCAGCTGCACACATCCTTAATGACAGAACATAACACACACTGGACCAGCATCATTACCAACACCGCCAACTCATACAATGACCCCACCATCTTCTGGCGAAAAATAAAAACTCTCTCAGGCTACTCTAACCCCGACTCACACTACATACTTGACCCCCACGGAGAAAGAAAACACTCCCCCTCAGAACAAGGAAACACCCACAGATCACACTGGGAATCCATTTTTCAAGAACAGGACGAAGAACAAAACGACCAAACACACGAAAACAACGTAAGAGAATATCTAATCAACAACCACGACAGACTCACTCCATATCATTCAGCAGACCCAGCCAGACTAGATTCTGACACAATCTTTACCTCCCCCATCACGGAAGGAGAAATTACTGCCATCATAAAAAACATGAGAAAACCTGCCCAGGAGAAACCGGAGTCAACAAAACTATTCTATCCAACCTCCCCAGCATAGCCAAAGAAACTCTGAGACACATATTTAATGCAACCATCTCAGCTGGATATTTCCCAGACAAGTTTAAAGAAGCAACAATAAAGTTAATCCCTAAAAAGAATAAAAATCCTCATCTAGTAGAAAACCACAGACCAATATCTCTATTAGAAGTCCCTGGAAAAATCCTAGAACGAATAATTAACAACAGACTAAGAATACACCTAGAAAGCAATGACTTATACAATACAAACCAATACGGGTTCCGATTCCACAGAGGCACCACACATGCTATCGCCGTCGCAACAGAACATATTGCAATAAACAAAGCCAGCAAGGGTCAGTGTCACGTGGTCCTCAGGGACATCACAAAAGCCTTCGACAAGGTGTGGCACCTCGGTCTTAAACACAAACTCCTCCACCTTAACCTCCCTACAATAACTGAGAAAATCCTATGCGATTTTTTAGATGATAGGAAAGCCAAACTTAAGATAAATAATTACACTGGTGCCAGCTTTGCCCTGGGTTGTGGTGTCCCCCAGGGAAGTGTCTTGTCCCCAACTCTTTTCACCATCTTCACAAGTAACACCCCTCAAGCAACACACGGCATAAATATCAGTTATGCCGACGATATTACCCAGATCGTAAACTACCCAGGCCCATCAAGGAACGTTATGAATTCCAGAACCAAACAAGAAGCTGAGAAAATAAACGCTTATGAAAATCAGTGGAAAATACGAACAAACATTAATAAATTGTCAGTAATTCAACTAGCAAACAAAAGAAAAGAGCCACTAATAATTAATGACGAATTAATTGAATTTAAGGAGGAAGGGAAAATACTAGGTTTCAAGATCAACTCAACAGGCTACCTCGCTAGCACAAATGACAGGAGACAAAAAGCCACTGGAGCACTCAGTCGATTATACAGATTCAAAGACATGCCAATAAAAATTAAAACCCACCTAGTCAAAGCACTTGTTCTTCCCATCCTCGAATATCCACCCATCCCTACACACACCTTCAGCCACACTCAACTAAGGAAACTACAAACAATCCAAAATAAGGCTCTCCGATTTGCAACCAACCAACACTACCCCTACACCTTAACTACAGAACAAATACATACAATCACCAAAACCAAACCCTTGAATATTAGAGCACACAACCAAGCCAAAAAAATATGGGAAAAAAATAGAAGAATTTGATAACGAAACGTACAACACCTTAAAAAACATCACTGAGGAAAGGAACCTCATCTTACACAAATGGTTCCCAAGCAGCCTAAAAACCATAGCAGAAAACCCAGACCCTGTCCCCATCTACTAAATCTCCCTCCAGAACTACAATCCCAGCCCGACCTAACTCCCGCTAGCGAGTCCCGCATCTCACAACGACCCACATCCCATACACTCCCTATGAAACTCTACGGCAACGAAATGAACTCAAACCAGTTACCCAAACAGTAGCCGCATCTACCAACAAACACTGACAAGTGTCCACAAAAGACTGCAATACTGTTGCTAGTCGCCAACAAACCACCCGACATCAACCACAAAAAACAACGAAATATTTAGCTAGCTGGCTAGTTATACAAACAATTAAATAAAACAAAATTATAAATACAACAAATAAAAATACAAATAAAATTATTAAACAAATAAACAAATAAATAAATAAATAAACAAACCATTAAACAAACAAACCATTAAAAAAAAAAAAGCAAGGTGGCCAGCCCACCATCTTTCCACTCCTCCTTCCTTCCTCCTTTCCCACTTTCCCTTCCCCTCCACACAACCTTCCTTCCACCCCCCCTTCCTAAAAAAAAACACTGCTTCATCATCCAGGTACCTCAGCACTGCATGGGGAATATTATCGACTCCGGAGAAGTGTCATGACAGGGAAAGGGTAGACCAAAGTTTACAACAAGACAAAGGGATGTTGTAAGTCTCTCCGCCCCCAGAACGGATGTCCAACACCTTAATCTCCTCCACCTCCCTAAGCCTGGCAAAAATCGAAGAACGAGTATCCCTACAGGAGACCTCAGCGGTAGGATAGGGTAGGGAACGCTAGGGCAGGGTAGGCTGGGGTAGGGTAGTGTAGGGCAGAGAAAAGTAGGTTAGGATGGGTTGGTTTAGGCTAAAGTAGGACAGAATAGGAGAGGGGTAAAATGTGCCTAGTCCAGGAACGAAAAATATATCAGTTATCCATGTAACTAGCGTTTTCTATTTCGGTAAATTATTTTCTTGTCTGCCTAAAGTATCGTGATGTACGAACAATGAGATTAGATATCGAAACTGTAAGATGCGAATTAGTTACAAAGACGGTATTTTGTTTTGGCTAACGTTACATCGATACGTTCAGCTAAGAGCAACTCGGCAGAACTGAACAGTATATGACGTGCTAGATGAACGCTGTGACCAGAAAATAAATATATATGTATATATACTTCAGCATACAGTAAGCGATTTTATGTTAACTGAAGAGAAGCCACCACAGCTAATGGGTTAAGTTTACACACACACACACACACACACACACACGTTGCGAAAAGTTTCACTGACGAAGTGGGTGGTTACTGTCCCCCTGGAGCAAGGGGACTGGTGTGTGCGTGTGTGGTCACAGCCTTGCCCTTAGATCGGACTATATGAGCTCTCAGCTCCCTTCCGGGAGGGTAAAAGCTGACGATCACGACCATCAAGTGATCCTGACCGACCCGGTGAATTACACACACACACACACCATTACTTGCAACTGGCTGGCCTATCATACAGCCATATCCTATATTCATGAAGTACAACACATCTTACATTTATGTAGTATGTTAAAAAAAAAAAAAAAAAATGGTTATATAATACAGAACTGGGAAATATGATGATGATGATGATGCTGATGAGAGGGGAGTAAACAGGGTGAGATGAGGAGAATGAGAGAGATGGATGGACATAACAGTGAATGTACAGTCATGGACAGAGAAACCTGGACAGGTGAGGCGAGGCAAATGTCATATTTTCTCTTTTCCCCCGGCTTGTCCGTCACTCTTCGTTCACGACTCCTTTCCCCCATCCCCCCCACCCCCCATCCCGTTTACCCTCTCTTCATAGCACCTGCCAGGCTGCACTCCCCCTCCCCCCTTCCCTGCCCCCATACACCCCAGTTCGCTAATCCGCCTACCTTGAACCGTGTGTGTGTGTGTGTGTGTGTGTGTGTGTGTGTGTGTGTGTGTGTGTGTGCATCCTTGACACAAGCAACTCCCTACATTTTTCCGATCACAACCCATCCCTCCCTCTTCCCTACGGCTACTCTGCTAACACACACACACACACACACATGAGAAGCTCATCTTCATTCTTCGTATACGCAGCTGCTCTCTCTCTCTCTCTCTCTCTCTCTCTGTTTTTCAAGATTCTTTAGGAGTGAATAGTAATGTCAGTGCAAAGTATGCCTTTATTATTGTGATATAAGTATTATAAAATAAAACTTAGGAATATATTTAGAGAAAACAACTGCAGTAGGCTGGTTGGCCCATGCGAGGCGACTCCTCCTGATTTTGGATCTGCATACGAGAGAGAGAGAGAGAGAGAGAGAGAGAGAAGTGAGGAGTGACCACTTGTCCCCCCATCTCTCTCTCTCTCTCTCTCTCTCTCTCTCTCTCTCTCTCAATAATCTGTAGCAGTGAATAATAATGTCAGTGCAAAGTATGCCTTTACTGTGATATAAGCATTACAAATTAAAACACTGGAACATATTTAGAGGAAACAACTGCAGGAAATCCTCTCGAGACGTCAGCATGTGGAACTGTCATTATTTCCCTGCGGGCCAATTAACGTCCACCTTCATACTTGCCTACTCCCTTCTGCCACCATTTTCGCCAATTCTCCTCATCTTTACTTTCCAATTCAGAGCATGCCATTTGTTATGATAATAATTACACACACACACACACACACACACACACACACACACACACACACACACACACACACACATATATATATATATATATATATATATATATATAAGACAGACAGAGACAGAGAGATGGTAGATGGGGGAGGGAGGAGGGAGAGAAGGATGGAAACAAGGGTTTAAATTGAGAGAGAGAGAGAGAGAGAGAGAGAGAGAGAGAGAGAGATGGTAGATGGGGGAAGGAGGAGGGGGAGAAGAAAGGATGGAAGCAAGTGTTTAGATTTCTCCTCATCTTTACTTTCCGATTCAGAGCATGGCATGAAATAGTCATGATAATAATTACACACACACACACACACACACACACACACACACACACACACACACACACACATACTGTATATATATATATATATATATATATATATATATATATATATATATATAGCAGGGGTTGAGAGAGAGAGAGAGAGAGAGAGAGAGAGAGAGAGGTGAGAAGTGTCCACGTGTCCCCTGGGAATGGCCAGCCTTCCCGGGTCATATGGGTAGGACGGAGAGGAGGTGAGGGAAGGAAGGGGATGGGGGGGTACGGTTCATATGGACGAAGATTTAGTGGAAAAATCGAAAAGGAAAAAGAAACTATCAGCTCAGCCCCTGAGTGTCCAGGTTTATTTGTCCATGACTGTCCCTATCCCTCACCATCCCTCTCTCTCCGCCCTCACCCCTATCCCCCCAAATCCCTCCCCCCTCCCCCTTCCCCTCCTGCCATTACTTCTTCAGCCCCTCCGTCAGCACAACACCTCAAGGACACACCAACGCCCACACCAAGAAAAAAACAAAACCTTTCTTCGACAATGTTTCTTTGAAGTTCCATCTCACTACAAAGTCTCCCTCCTCCCCCCCCCACCCTATTATCTTCGCCCCTCCTCCCCCCACCTCACTCTCTCTGCCGTACTCCACTCACTGCAGACAAATTATTCTATTCACTCCTACTTCACTCCCTCCCTCCCCTCCATTCAGCCCATCCCACATCCCCTCCATCATTCATACCAAAGCCATCCCCTCACCATTTTCACTCCTCTCCATCAGTGAAGATAAAGAAATGTGCTCCATCCTAAATAATTATTTCATATCAGTATTCACCAAGGAAAATCTAAGCCTGGTCCCTCAAGCAGCAAATATTTACCATGAGAATACGGAAAATATTCTTAGTAAAATAACCATTAGTAAGGAGGACGTATTGAAAGAAATTAACAAGTTAAAACCTCAAAAATCGCCAGGTCCGGACGATATATATGCAAAAATTATAAAAGAAACCAAAGAAGAATTATGTCAGCCACTTTTAACGTTATTCAATGACTCTTTAAGTTCAGGAGAAGTTCCAGAGGCGTGGAAAACCGCAAACGTAGTGCCCATCTTTAAAAAGGGTGATAAATCAGCTGCGTCGAATTATCGTCCGATAAGTCTAACGTCAATAGTAGGAAAAATGTTAGAGTCAATTTTGGCAAATAAGATTAGAGAACACTTAGAAAGATTTAATCTTATAAACGAAAGTCAGCACGGATTCAGGCAAGGACGATCCTGCCTCACAAATTTGTTGTCATTCTACTCGGAGGTCTATGAGGCAGTAGATAGCGATAAAGCTTACGATGTTATTTATCTGGACTTTAGTAAAGCTTTTGATAGAGTCCCACACGAAAGGTTAGTTAGAAAGGTTCGAGCACACGGTATAGACGGCGATATCTTAAAATGGATAGAATCCTGGCTGAAAGGACGAAAGCAGAGAGTATTAATAAATGGAACTAAGTCGGACTGGGGATTAGTAACTAGCGGTGTACCACAGGGTTCAGTACTCGGTCCCTTATTATTTATCATATATATAAATGATCTAGACTTAGGAGTCAATAGCAGCATCAGCAAATTTGCCGACGATACAAAAATAGGGCGTATCATTAACTCGACTGACGATTGCCATTACTTACAAAAAGACCTCGATACATTGTCCAAATGGTCTAAAACTTGGCAAATGGAATTTAACGTTGAAAAATGTAAAGTACTTAACGTAGGCAAGACCATTGGAGATACTAAATACAGCTTAGATAACAAAGAAATTAGCAAATCGGAATGCGAGAGAGATCTAGGAGTTATGATTAGTAACGACCTTAAACCAAGGCAACAGTGTATTAATGCGAGAAATAAAGCAAATAGGGTCCTAGGATTTATTTCGAGAAGCGTGAGCAATAGATCATCTAAAGTAATACTGAAACTTTATCTAGCATTAGTAAGGCCACATTTAGACTACGCAGTACAATTTTGGTGTCCTTACTATAGAATGGATATTAATTCGTTAGAAAATGTACAGAGAAGAATGACTAAAATGATACATGACGTCCGGAACCTGTCATATGAAGACAGACTGAAAAGACTAAGTCTGCATTCGCTAGAGAGGCGTAGAGTAAGGGGAGACTTAATTGAGGTGTTTAAGTGGAGGAAGGGTATAAATAAGGGAGATATTAGCAAGGTACTTAAAGTGAGCATACAGGATAGAACTAGAAATAATGGTTTCAAACTAGAAAAATTCCGTTTCAGTAAGGAAATCGGTAGAAATTGGTTTGGTAATAGAGTAGTAGACGAATGGAATAAGCTACCTAGTAAAGTAGTTGCTGCCTCTTCCATTGAGAGTTTCAAGCATAGGCTAGATAAGCATATGACAAATAAGGGGTGGATATAGAATAAAGAAAATCTTATAATCAATACTAATTCATAATTTTTTTCTTTCCAGGTTACACTATGATAGTCTCTATTCTCCTTTCACACTTTCCTGTAAAATGTCCACGCCAGTTTTTCTATACGGCGTGGTGTTCTTTCTGACTTTTTCCTGCCGGCTTCGGGTAGAGGGTTTGGAGGGCGGGGGAGAGCCTTCTTCTTTGCTATCCTTATCTCATTCTAGTAGTTCAGTTACTCTTCTAGGAGCTGCCTAGCATGGGCCAACCGGCCTACTGCAGTTATCCTCTCATCTTATGTTCTTATGTTCTTAAGTTTTCCCTTCATATGCATGTTTGTTGTTGTCTGTCTATCTGTCTATTGCCAGACACCTTAATCTCGTAAGGGGTGGCCACAAACAAATCGCCTCCATGTCACCCTGTCCCTCTGCCATTTCATTGCCCTGCTCCCAGATCACACAGCCTTCTGCAGTTAAACTTGCTAGTTCATAGCGCTGTGTTCTGTCGGTGTCATATTCTGTGTTTATGTGCTTGTGTCTGCCTCCTTCTTCTGTTATGTTCTTTATGTGCTGTGTTCTGCTAGTTTATGTGCTTGTGTCTGCCTCCTTCTTCTGTTATGTTCTTTATGTGCTGTGTTCTGCCAGTCTGTGCTTGTGTCTGCCTCCTTCTTCTGTTATGTTCTTTATGTGCTTTGTTCTGTCAGTGTCATTCTGTGTTTATGTGCTTGTGTCTGCCTCCTTCTTCTGTTATGTTCTTTATGTGCTGTGTTCTGCCAGTCTGTTCTTTTGTCTGCCAACCTTCTTCTGTTATGTTCTTTATGTGCTGTGTTCTGTCGGTGTCATATTCTGTGTTTATGTGCTTTTGTCTGCCAACCTTCTTCTGTTATGTTCTTTATGTGCTGTGTTCTGTCGGTGTCATATTCTGTGTTTATGTGCTTGTGTCTGCCAACCTTCTTCTGTTATGTTCTTTATGTGTTGTGTTCTGCCAGTCTGTGCTTGTGTCTGCCAACCTTCTTCAGTTATCCTCTGTTATGTTCTTCTCTTGACTCAGTGCTTAGCCAGTTTTTTAACTCATGGCTGGTGCTCTGTTCAGTTAAGGCAGCTCCCTAACACCTCTTCCCAAGGAATTTATTTTCATTTTTTTTTAAATAACAGAACAGAGGAAGGAAAAACGAATAAAAAAAAAATAATAATCCATACACCAGATTACTGGTGTCCTCCATTCATAAAATGTCTGTAACAGTTGGACCTGAACAGCTGTAGGTTGAAGTTTGGAGGGAAACAACTCTGGGGAAGTGAGTTCCAGAGAGATGCAGTTCGGGGAATGAAAGAATTCTGATAGGCCGAAGTTGTGCAATATGGCTGAGTGACATTCCAGTCATGAGTGCTACCAGATGCTTATTACCCCTTGAATTATTTAAATAATTCAAATATCACCATACTCTCCCTAAAAAATTGTACAAAATCCTATTACCCCGCTGTATCCAAAAATAACTAGCTAAGGGCTAGGGAGCTTGCTTAATTGATGAGAATACAAGCCATGTGTACAGTAGCATGGCTCACCTCAGTTTGGGGATTCCTTCAGAAAAAGGATGGCATCATTATTTTGAACTGAGTGATTAAATCCTTCAGCATTTAGCTTCATGTATTGTTTTCACTTCACTCAGCTAGATATGAACTCAGGGGACTGGTGGTCAGCATCCCCTGAAAGGAGGATGGTGATCTGCCGCCAATATGCTCCTGTAGACAAGAAAGCAGGGAAGGGATAATAGATCAGGTAAATGAGAGAGCCTTGGTTAGTAGTGGGCAGTGGTGTTTAGCACAGGAGGCAGTCCAGCACCTGAGGCCCAGTGATGGGTTTTGCTGACCTTACACAACTCTTGTCTTTCTCTTACTGATGTGTGAACGGTGGCAGTTTGTGACCATAAACAGGAGAACGTTGATATATGTTGAAATAAACTGGTAAGGAAAGGTGCTTGGGTGTCTCCCCAACCAGTGGGAATATGACTAACACTTTGACTTAGTCACACTTGTGTAGGAGCTGCATAGTGGTGGTGGTGGTGGTGGTGGTGGTGGTGGTGGTGGTGATGATGATGATGATGATGATGATGATGATGATGATGATGATACTTGCTCACTTACTCACCCACTGACTCACTCACTCTCTTACTCACTCACTCACTCACTCACTCTCTTACTCACTCACTCACTCACTCTCATATTCACTCACTCACTCACTCACTCTCTTACTCACTCACTCACTCACTCTCTTACTCACTCACTCACTCTCTTACTCACTCACTCACTCACTCTCTTATTCACTC
>NW_027643667.1:187500-201321 GCF_032717465.1 Coenobita brevimanus
TTTATACAATACACACACACACACACACACACACACACACACACACACACACACACACACACACACACAAAACACCTTTTCTCCCTTCCTGCCTGTCTCATCCACTATCTTGCCACCTCTCTCTCTCTCTTTCTCACACACACACACACACACACACACACACACACACACACACACACACACACACACACATTCCCGTTTGCCAACTGGTGGACGGGAGTTCGCGCCTCGCTTAGGTTGCGAAAAGTTTCACTGACGAAGTGGGTGGTTACTGTCCCCCTGGAGCAAGGGGACGGGTGTGTGCGTGTGTGAAGGTCACAGCCTTGCCCTTAGATCGGACTATATGAGCTCTCAGCTCCCTTCCGGGAGGGTAAAAGCTGACCATCACGACCATCAAGTGATCCTGACCGACCCGGTGAATTACACACACACACACACACACACACACACACAAAACTATAAAATACTGTAATATAAAGGTGGAACTAGCAAAGGCCTGAGGTAAGTGAATATGGAGGTAACTGGAGTGAGGTAAATTGCATAAAGAATATAATAATACTGATCCAAGAGTAGCCCCACACAGCAAGGGTTGGGCTGCCCTGAAAAGTCTAGCCTAACAAGCTTTAAGGTATTGCAAACACCATATAAATGAAGATCTGTCAAAAGCTGCCAAAATATGATGTAGAACCAGTAGAGGACATGCCAGTACAGGTGAGAGGAGGGAAGGAGACTGGTGAAAGGCAGAGCAGGTTGAGAGATGGCAGAAGGGGCGGAAACGAAATGCATTAATGAAAAAAAAAACAAGAGGAAAGGAAAAAGCAAGGAAAGATGGGAGGAGAAGGCAGAAAAAGAATGCATTAATAAAACAAAGAAGAGGATAGCAATGAAAGATGGGAGGAGAAGGCAGAAAAAGAATGCATTAATAAAACAAAGAAGAGGATAGCAATGAAAGATGGGAGGAGAAGGGGCAGGAAAGGAAAAATGTGATGAAGAGGAGGAGGAAAGGAAGGAGAGGAGATGCGCCACTTCCTCTTCCATTTTCTCTTTTCCTCCTCCTCTTCCTCTTCTGTACTTCCTCTTCCTTCTCTTCCTCTTTTACCTCTTCTTCCTCTTCTTTTTTTCCTTTCTTCCCCTTCTCCCTCTTCTTTTCCCCTTCTTCCTGTTCCTCTACGTCCTCTTCTTCGTCTGCCTTTACTCCTTCTTTCCCTTCCTCTTCCCCTTCTTCCTATACCTCTTCCTTTTCTTCCTCATTCCTCCTCCTCCTCCTCCTCCTCTTGTTCTTACTCCTCCTTCCTCCTCCTCTTCCTTTTCTTCCTCATTCCTCCTCTTTCTGTCTTCTTTCTATTTTCGTCTTTGTTCTGTTGTATTCTTTCTCTTTTCTTTCTGTCATCCATTTTCTCTTTCTCCTTTCTTCTATTTGCTTTTTCTTCCCCATCTGTTTCTTCATCTTCGTCTCTTCTTCTTTCCTCCTTTCTTTCTGCCAATTCTTCTTTCTTCTTTCTGTTTCTGTTTTCGTCTTTCTCTTTGTTTCTTCTGTTTCCTCTTTCTTCTTTCTCATCATTTCTTCCTGTTCTTCCATTTCTTGTTTCTCCTTTCTATCTCATTTCTTCTCTTTCTCCTTCCATCTTTCATTCTCATCTCTTCTTTTCCTTCCATTTCTTTCTTTTTTCTTCCTTCTCCTCTCTTCATTTCTTTGTTCTTGAATGAAATACAAGCTTTAGTATGAATGAATTTAAATGCCGGCAACGTAAACAATGCCGTAACGGGTAAATTTAAAAACAATTATGAATGAACATAACGTAAACAGAGGGTGAGAAAACATGAATGACAACAAAACCTCTATTTGTAGCCTAAATCGTTTCAAACTCACATTTAACTCACCTCAGAAGCGTTTATGTATGTCTTACCACATCATTACACACTGTAGAAGCATTAATGTAAAGTAATAAAGCGGAAATATGTTAAAATAAGCACTTTGAGAACGTGTGTTTTGAATGGACCGCACACCAATTCGTATTGCCATATGGTTATATTTGTATGCATGTTGATTCGCAAAAAGCCAGTATTTTTGAACATCTGGACAAAAAAAGACATGTTAGCGTTGTTGGGCATTATGTTATAGAAGAACTAGTATGAACTCCTCTCTCAGTATATTTGAATAGCACCGAAATTTCAAAATAATAATATTACTAGAAATGTCCGGTAACTTCTCGGGCTCGCTAACATCTCTGGGTTAAGCCGAGTTGATTATTTTTTAGCCAATTTTTTTAGATATAGTGGTGTGATATTGCACAAAACCCTTAAGCCGTTGCGGACAATAATTGTTGGCTATATTTTATATGCTATAAGAGATATATAACTGCCTTTCTCGTTGAAGAAATAATAGCACAGATTTATTTACCTGTCGACCTCTTGCATGTTACTGGTGCTGCTCTGCGACAAAACTTCTTTAGACTAATATATCTTTAAAACATTTTTTTACATATATATGTGATTGACAAGGCATAAAATCTTAGTACAGTGAGGACTCTGACTGGTTGTAGAATTTATATTAGGAAGTTTGTGAATTTGCTGTTAATTTGGAAATAATTGGGCGAATTTCTTCTGTTTGCTGTATTTAGCATGTTTTCTATTTATCATATGATTCTCCCACGAACCCGGAACCTCAGTTTGCCTCCCTAATGACGGGAGGGAGGGTGTATTACCGATGTGGGACGTTTATACTAAGTAGCAGAGGCTTTGCAACACCTCTTCCATAAGAATTTAGTCTCTTCATTAATCCTGAATAAAATCTTGTCTGTTTCTGATCCAAATAGAAGCTATAGGCCTTAACGTTTGTATTTTTCTTTAGGGTATGTGTCTGTTTAGTGCCTCGCGCGGCGATGACAGGCAGGCAATGTGATGGAGGTGACATTGTAAGGTGCTGCCCTCACGCGGCGATGACAGGCAGGCAATGTGATGGAGGTGACATTGTAAGGTGCTGCCCTCACGCGGCGATGACGATTGATCATTGGACGATGCGATGCGTTGACAGACACTCAGTCGCTTCTCTACCGCGGGGGGAGGGGGTAGACGATGTTTGCCAGCGGGGAGGTTGATTGATTTGAAGGGCAGAGAAGGGAATGACCTAGGACAGGAAAGGGTACGAGAGAGGGATGGAGGAGGAAGAGAGGTAATAAAGAGAGAAGTGGAAAGAGGAGGAAGTCGGGAGAGGACCAATGACAGAGACGGGGGGGGGATTGGAGTTTTTTTTTTTATTTATTAGGGATGAATTACAAACACCTTAAAACAGATCAACCATATTTAGCCACACACACACACACACACACACACACACACACACACACGCTGGTGCAGTGGTAACGTTCTCGCTTGCCATCTGGTAGACGGGAGTTCGCGCCTCGCTCAGGTTGCAAAAAGTTTCACTGACGAAGTGGGTGGTTACTGTCCCCCTGGAGCAAGGGGACGGGTATGTGCGTGTGTGAAGGTCACAGCCTTGCCCTTAGATCGGACTATATGAGCTCTCAGCTCCCTTCCGGGAGGGTAAAAGCTGACCATCACGACCATCAAGTGATCCTGACCGACCCGGTGAATTACACACACACACAGAAAGTTAAATGGCCGAAGCAAAAAAAAAAAAAAAGAAAGAAAGAAAAAAAAGGCAGCGAATATCTGTGGCGTGAAATTGCAACTGACTGCTGTCCTTTCCTCCCTACCACCCCCACTGTACTGTTTGTTTACATCTGACGGTCTATCTGTTCATCTGTCTATCTATTGCCAGAAGCCTTAATTCCGTAAGGGGTGGCCACAAACAAATCGCCTCCATGTCACCCTGTCCCCCTCCATTTCACTGCCCTGGTCCCAGCTCACACCCCCCTCTCTCATATACCTCTCCACTCCATCCCTCCATCTCATCCTTGGCCTCCCCCTCCCTCTGGCTGCCCCATCTGCCACCACAGTCACTGCCACAGCTACCTTCATTCCTTACTACCCCTACCAAAACCACCACTACCACTACCTTTGCCTACCACAACTACCAGAACCACCACCACCACCACCACCACCAGCACAAGCCTAAACACCAGGGTAATTCAAACGTGTCCCAGCCGCGGTTTCACGTCATTAGCCAACAGCAAAAATCAGAGAGAGAGAGAGAGAGAGAGAGAGAGAGGTGGATAAGGGAGATGATGATGATGATATAGATAGAAAGGTAGAGAGAGAGAGAGAGTTACTGGCCAAATCTATTCCTGACCGCCTGGTGAAGGAGCGTGGGCCTGACTGTTGTTGTTGTTGTTGTTTATAGATTATCTCCGCCTATAGAGGAGACCGAGCCTTGATTACGGCCTGGTCGGTGTGTGTGGTTGGACAGGAGGTAGTAAGAAGAGGGAAAATAGGAAGAAAGAATAGAATTGCAGTAATAAAGGGGTGAGCGTTATTTAGGTGCAACATCTACGACACATCGAGGTGGTTTGGCCATGTGGAGAGGATGGAGAGTGAGAGACTGACGAGGAGAGTGTATGTGAGTGAGGTGGAGGGGGAGAGAGGGAGGGGGAGGCCAAAGATGAGATGAAGGGATGGAGTGGAGAGGTATATGAGAGAGGAGGGTGTGAGTTGGGAGCAGGACAGTGAAATGGCGGAGAACAGGGCGACATGGAGGCGATTTGTTTGTGGTCACACCGAATGGGATGAAGGCGTCTGGCAATAGATAGACAGCTGTAAGACGTGACGAGAGGGGAGGGTGGCGGAGGGTTCAGTGGGTGGGATGTGTGGGTTGGGGTAGATTCTGCCGCTCTGAGTAGTTCGGTTGCAGGGCATTTTAGTAGATAATGTAGTAGGGGAAAAGGAGAGTTTGAGTTGCAGTGTTTGCAGTTGTGGTTTTGTTCGTCGATTATATTGGGAAGGGGGCGATGTTCTAGCCGTAACCTTCGCAGCAGTGAATGAGTGTAGTTGTTTTCTTGTCTGGGATATGCTTGGTTGAAGGCTGATGCTTTGTTTAATATTTTCTTTTTGATTTGTGAGACACACACCCCTGCACATTGCTACACTTCCACACAGCCACACCTCACAAAGTCTCCAAAGTCACTTGCAGTAGAATATGATACACAAGACCCTGGTTGTGTTACCATTACTAACCCAATTAATGCTAGATCACATTTTTTTATTTTATTCTTACTATCTCAAGACGATTTTATTTAATACTAAAGATCTGTGGCAGTGAAGGTTAACTAAGATTTATTCCTTTCGCAGGGGTGACGAACGGCCAGTAACAGGAGCAGCCAACAGAGAGCTATGTGGCATTTCTTTACTGCAGTGTGCCACCATATCCCGCCCCGCACCACCACACATCCCCGCCAGTCCCTCTCTACTCACCAGTCTTCGAAACGACCTAACATTGTCTTTCCAAAGCCACGAAGTGTAGATGTTGATACAAATAAACGTGAAATACAATTATGTCTGAGTTTCTCTCCTAACCTGAGCATGTCATCAAAAAAATAACCTCAATCTTGTACAATGACCTTCTTTTAATATTAACAGGCTTAAATATTAGCCGTAAATAACAAGTATAATTAGATAAGCATCCTGTGAAAATTCTCTGAGTACATAATTGGAGAACTGAGGACACCAGAATTTAGGACAAACCAAAGAAAAGCCAGCGAACTCAGGCATGACCAAAAGCACCCCACATGGCCTCCCTAGCATTGGAGTACTGGATATGTTGGTACTCCACTATCTGTGTTAGTCATGGAGGCTCAGTAGTACCCTTAAGACAAACTACTATATGAAAATCTGGTTGGAAAATGAGAAAGCTTTGAAGTGCATTGACACCGAGAGCTGAAATAATGCTCAAAATGTCGTCTATTGTATTAAAAGGAACCGATCAAGCCAGTCACTACTCAGATGCCGTAACTATACCGGACAGCGCTAGCCTGAAGGATCCATTGTATTCGTCAGTTAAATCTGGAATGCTGATCTCTCAAACTTCTGCTTCTACTACTACTACTACAACTAATAGTAATGATGATGAAAATAATAATAACAGTAAATTCCCAGCCCAAAAGTAGTCAAGATACAGAGGGTTCGCAGTACCTACATCACTCCAAAATCTCCTTACCTAAAGGCTCGTGGCCAGTGAAGTGCAATATTTTCGCACAATAGGACAAAATCAGTTCACGTTTAAGCACACTGTACGTAGAATGAATAAAATGTTAGTTTATGGAATACAGGAGTCTGCCACAACTCTCCATTCGGGGAAAAAATGGTTAAAGGAAAAAACCCAGGCAGAGGCGAACAGGAGTAGGCTGTGGCATCAGACTGTTGATGTACCATCGATGTTTTCACTGCCTTTTCCTCTCCTATACAGAATGAAACTAAAGCTTTAGTAATTCCCAAATACGCACATCATTGTTAACTGACGTAATCTGGTACGAGTATGGCTGAAAACAAAATGTGTAATGACAAAAGCGACCAGAAAACAGCAATCGTTTTTTCTGTTACTAAGGGGTGTTATTACAGCCAACCGAGAAAGCCCGATGAAGCCACGTGTTTGGCCAGGTTTATATATCTGTCTATCAGTCTGCCTTCCTACCTGTCTACCTGCCTGCCTGTCTGTCTGCCTTTGTCTTCCTGCCTGTCTGTTAGCAAAATTATCGGAAAAAGTCAGCAGATTATCCTATTCTTTATTTAGATTTTGAATAAACCATTCCGTACAAGCCCTTTATATCTGGGGAACGTTGTCGCTGGAAGCTGAGCAGGAAGAGTCAGCGGACACTGACTAATTTTTCGCAGTTACCCATCCATTTTAATGGTTTTCCCTGAACAGAAAGCCCAGCCCGACTTAGTCTGTGGTGTCACAGAAGGTGCGCGGGGAAGTCAAGCGTGCAGACCATCTCTGTCACTAGACTTTGATTTAGGTTAGGATGAAGTAATTCGATATTTACAGCATTCAGTAAAAGGTCAGGATTACAAGACAAGGATAAAGGTTCGGCCACTCATCATGTCCGAGACAGAGAGTCATCAGTTTCGAAGCATTGTGACGAAGAAGCAATAAACAGTAGGTCAGAGGTAGACTCCGTGGAGAGAGTGCGTCAGTACATCACGTCTACACAATTATTTTAATTTCTGTTACCATACTCTAAAGTCACAGGTGTTTATTGATTAAAGGGGACTGGATTTTGAACCGATTGTGAGGCACGAGTGTTGTTGACGTCACTTCATAAGCTGGTGGTTAGATTTTGCTGGATTTTCCCGCCATTGTCCTCTTGCCTGTGATCTCGCCTTGTTCCCGCTGCACCCTCCAAAGGTATGCTGTTTGACTTTTACTACAGTCGCGGCGCACGACTCTGAGGTTGTCATTATCGTACCCTGGCAACTTACCATTCAAAAGTGCGACCGATTTCGTATCATATTATGCACGAATCAAAATATTAACCACGAATATATTATACACGAATATTATTATTATACACGAGCATATTATACACGAATCACATGCGTCTCATATAATACACGAAATCAGACGTACTTTTAAATGGTAGTTGCCAGGCCACGAGAATATCCACCTCAGAGTCGCGCGCCACGACTATAATTCTGTACTCGTTTTACTCTAACTTGGCCCAATTTTTCCATCCCTCCAACCTGAATGCTGAGTTGTAGCAATAGATTAATGCTAGAAAATGTAAGTCACAAAAAAGTGGTATGGACAGAGAGCCGTAGCGTTGTCCGTTTCTGCCAATGACCCATGTGAAGTAAGCTGCAAAAGGACGAAAATTTGGGCCATTTACAATGAAAAAATAATATACTGCGTGATACAATGATAATCTAGGACGTTGTGGAGAGTTGAGAAGTTTGTGGTTTGCAATAGAGGGACAGGAAGACAGAGACAGACAGATAGAAGACAGACAGACGCAGGGTAAGGAGACAGACAGAGGAGACGAAGCGTCGCGTTATTATGAGTGTAGTTGACTTCATAGAACATTGCATTATAGTTGTGCCCAAACTTTAATAGCACGTCGTCTTATGTATAACTAAAGTCGTTTGACGTGTAGTGAACTAACACACACACACACACACACACACACACACACACACACACACACACACACACACACACACACACACACACACAACTACATCAAACCGTTCATGCCTTACTCCACCGTGAACACAACACATCCACATACCCAACAACACCCCCCCACACACACATACATAACCACACACAACCACATACTCGTATAACCACACACACACACACACACACACACACACACACATACATACATACATAACCACACACAACGACATACTCGTATAACCACACACACACACACACACACACACACACACACACACACAACGACATACTCGTATAACCACACCCACACACCCACACACACCCACACACACACACACACACACACATAACCACACACAACGACATACTCGTATAACCACACACACACACACACACACACACACACACACACACATACATAACCACACACAACGACATACTCGTATAACCACACACACACACACACACACACTGCAACCACATCAAACCGAACACCCCTTACCCCACCGAACACACACAACACACACACACACACACACACACACATAACCACACACAACCACATATTCGTATAGCCTCCCCCCCCCCACACACACACACACACACACACACACATACACAAACACAAGTATTCTATGATGGGCCTTGCTGATAGAGGTGTGTGTGTGTGTGTGTGTGTGTGTGTGTGTGTGTGTGTGTGTGTGTGTGTGTGTGTGTGTGTGAGTGGGCAGGTTGCCATGGTAACACAGATGCCCTGCACCAGCCAAGCTAACACCATACGTATTGCCCACTGAGTCTCACACTTTATATAAAACATCTCTGTACTCATATCTGATCCCAATATTGCAGTTTTTTTTTTTTCATCACAATACGGTAAAACATACTCGAACTTGATTTTTGAAAATGATCCATGAATATTAAAGTTTTCTGTGGCAAGAAATGAAGAAGGTGTTTGGTGGTGGGGTGGAGTGGGTGTCTAGCAGTGCATTGTGGTGAGACACATACACCCACAGGCACATAATTACACAAACTTACACACACACACACACACACACACACACACACACACACACACACAAATATACACACACGTACAAATACACACACGTACACTGAGGAAGGGTGAGGCAGAGACTGGCAGGGAGAGGCAGAAACGGGTGGGAAAAAGCAGGGAGAGGGAGGCAGAGCCAGGGTGAGGCAGGGAGAAGCACTGTAGTGAATATAATGTGTCTGTGTTTTTGTCTTTAGCTGTAGGCAATGACGGAGAGAGAGAGAGAGAGAGAGAGAGAGAGAGAGAGAGAGAGGAGGGGGATCACACAGACGTTACGATCCAGAAAAGCTGGTCAAACCTTAGCAGAAAAAATTATATCTTGGCCATAAGAAGGGATTTTTTTCATGACAGTTTTTTTTAATACACACACGATTGTGAACAGGCATAAGAGTAACTACGTACACACACACACACACACACACACACACACACACACACACACACACACACACACACACATACTCTCTCTCTCTCTCTCTCTCTCTCTCTGCTGCTCCAAGGAAAGTCATCAAACGTCACTATAGCTGTGGTACCCTCCGTCTGAACCTACTTTCTACCCACTGACCTACTCTCCACATTCCTCTCTCATTTTTCGCAGTCTCTTCCCACTCCCCTTCCACTGCCACTCTCCCCACTCCCCTCTCATTCTCCCCACTCTCCCCATTCCCCTCTCACACTCCTCACACCCTCTCTCATTTTCTGCAATCCTTTCCCACGTCCACTCTGCCTACTCCCCCCACTCCCCTCTCACTTTCCCCACTCCCTTTCCCGTCCGACTTTCCCCATTTCAATATAGTCTTGTGTGTGTGTGCATGTGTGTGTGTGTGTCGGGGGGGATGAAGGGTGGCATACGGATGTGGGGGGAGGGGTTGTAGAAATGAGTGTTCATGGGCGCCTACGTGTGTGTGTGTGTGTGTGTGTGTGTGTGTGTGTGTGTATGTATGTGTGTGTGTGTGTGTGTGTGTGTGTGTGTGTAGAGGATGGTTGAAGGGTGGCATACGGATGTATGGGGGGGATGTTACAGAAATGCGTGTGTTCATGGGCGCCAAGGGTGGCAGTACGGTACGGTACGGAAAAAATATCATAATTCGTGATAGCTTAAAAAACACCGCACCGGAAAGTTTCGTTGAGAGACTCATAAAGAACCGTACCGTACTGGTGCGATAAAATGAAATTTCGTTCCGAACTTTCGTACCTAATTTCGTACTGTACGTCTGCCATTACGTTTCTGTGAAAATTAATGGATAATATAAATTATTTTTGCAAGCAATTCCTCGTCAGTTTCAATACTCACTTATTATATTTTGTGTTTTTTGCTGTTAGTGGAAATTATATATTAAGTGTGTGTGTGTGTGTGTGTGTGTGTGTGTGTGTGTGAGGTAATTGACCTAACATTTGATTTACATTCATATGGCAATGGGATTAAATAAAATTAAGTATTACTGACTTGGATTGTACTAGAATTTTCTGTGAAAAATTGTGTTTAAATCAGACTATGATAAAACTCAACCACTTAACGGGTCAAGTAGCAATGCTGCAGCCGGCCCTACAGTAAATACCTAATCCAAATCATTATTTATATACTATTGTATAATCAAATCTATAAATTAATCACTTAACTCTGTAGGCCTACAGTGGGCAAGGAATATACGAGATACGTACAGCAAAACAAATGTCAAATAATAGAAATATACTGTATATAATAACCATTATCATATGCTTCTCGTAATTACTTACATGTCTCCCATCTAAAAGTATACACTATTCTATGTTCATTATGGCTTGACCAGAAATATTACCTTATAAGTCTGTAACACACACACACACACACACACACACACACACACACACACACACGCTAAAACATAAGGTTATATCTTAAAACATTGGTCAGGGAAACAATTAGGTTATCCTATCTACAAGTCAGTATTTGTCATCTGGATTATTCTGGACAGTGGACAGTCACATTGGAATAATTAAGCACGGCAATGGGTACGGAAAAGGCACGGAAAAAAAAGTAATTTCGTACCGTACCGTACTTAAAGAAATGTCGTACCGTAATTTGGCACCGTTCTTACTGGTGAAAAAAATACCATACCGTACCGTACTTCCCTACAGTACCGTCCCGTACTTTTGGGGCGCCTACGTGTGTGTGTGTGTGTGTGTGTGTGTGTGTGTGTGTGTGTGTGTGTGTGTGTGTGTGTGGAGGGGGAAGGGAGAGGAAGAGGAGGAGGAGGAATTATAGAGGAAAGAGTACATAAAGAGAAGAATGCAAGGAAGGTGGAAGGAAGAATGTGGAAAGGAGCAGAGAGGAGAAAGAAAAGATGAAGTTAAGGGGTATATGGAAAAGAGAATGGAACAGAGAGGGATACATGAGAGAGAGGGGAGAGAGAAAGAGAAACAACAGGAAAGGGAAGGAAAAGAAAGCAAAAGGGAAAAAAAGAGATGAAAGGGGGAAAGGAGGTAGGATACAGGAAAGAACACAGACGACATAAGAAAGAGGAAGTGTAAGGAGATGTCGAAAAGAGAAGAAGAGGGAAAGAAATACACGGGGAAAAGGGAAAGAAGGGAGAGAAAGAGAAGTGAGAAAGAAAAGAGAAAAACGTGAAAGAAAAGAGAAAGGGAAAAAAGGAGGGAAAGGAGAGAGGAGAGGAAAGGAGAGAAGAGAGGAAAGAAGAGACACGAAAGTGGGAGGAGAGAAGAGGAAGAGAGGAGAAACGAAGAAAAGAGAAGGGTGGTGAGAAAATTGATTGAGATGTAAAGTGGGGAAGCGATTAGAGAGAGAGGAAGAAAGGGGAGAGAGGGTTGTGGGGGGGTAAGGATTACAGGAGAGAGAGAGAGAGAGAGAGAGAGAGAGAGAGAGAGAGAGAGAGAGAGAGGTGAAACAAATAGAGACACTGAACGATAAACAACGGCACAATGACGAAGGCATGAGAGGAATTGCAGAACCTAAATTTTTTACATCATTTCGTTCTGTTTTTTAAATCTCTTTATCGTCTTTTTTTCTTGTCTCAGTCAGCTCCAACCTCCTCCTCCTTGCTTATCTCTCTCCTCTCCTCCTCCTCCATTAACCTAGTAAGCATTCTCTATTTTCAACTCTCTCTCTCTTCTTTCATCGTTCCTCTACGCCCCTGTACACGTCAAGGTCAGGCCCGATTGCCAGGCATCGCGTAATTTTTCACATTTGTTTATACTTTTCTTATTTCTGGCCTTATTTTTCGCGCTACATTATTCATTTACGTATCATATTGTTCTCAGTGTGATTTTCTATAAGGCTACATGCATTTAAGGTTGAACGGAATACAGCATTACCAATACAATAACACAATGAACAATAACATGTGAAAAATACATAGGCAGCTGGTGTAAATGTTCATACTGTATTTTCGACGTTATTTTTTGTGCTATTTTATTCATTTTAGTCTCTTTTTCTTCGTAAGTGTTTGTCCTGCAATAAAATGAGTATAAAATAATGAGCAAACAGCCAACATCACGATTACTAACACCGTAAACAGCGTAAAAAGACCAGGCGCGCTCCATCAGCGCGCCTTCTCGTAAATATTGATACTCATGTTTTATTTTATTTCAGACGATATTTTGAGTGCTATTTCGTTCATTTTAGTCTTTAACTGTTCGTACGAGTTTGTTCTACAGTAACAAGGCATTCAAGAATGAACAGAACACGAACATCACTGGTACTAACACAGTACATGCAGCAAAAGGATAAATATACTGTACTGTTTAAGCATACGTTAGAAAAATAAAGAACCTCTATACAGTACGTATATCTCATGTAGAATGGGAAGACATTGGCGCGCATTTAAACCTAGTCCCATGAACAGTGAACAGCAAATGTTTTGGGCGACTCACCACCAAAAATTTAACTTTCTACCGAGAAGAAACGAAAACAAGAAGAATATTAGAAAATAAAAAGTTTCTCATGAATTTATCACCCCTTCCTGGATCCTGGCGTATAATAGTGGGAGAAGAATGATGATGATGATGATGATGATATGAAACTACAAGCATCCCGTACTTTGGAAATCCTACACGCTTAAAGCGGCCCCTACAGTGTGCCTGTCAGCTGTGCGCTCTTGCCATACTTCCAACTGACCTCCCATACAGGCAAGCTCATCTAAAAATATTTGTGGATGGCTTTGGTACAGCCTAGTATAGTTTTACTTATACAAAAAAGTTATAAGGTTTTTATGAAAGAATCGCTTTTTGTTATAGTAATTACAAAGAACTTTGTACAACTTGGCATAGTTGCTCATGCTGTGTGCCAGGTCTTTCGAGGCGGATTTGGGTCAGATTAGTGTCACACACACGCACGCACACACACAACACACACACACGCATACACACCACTTGCCGGACAGCTGAGGCAACAAAAGTAAGCGAAAGAACAATAAAAAGAATATGCAAAGAAGCAAGAGATAATGAAGAAAGTAATGAGTTTATGTCTCCCAAGAAACGGCAACGCACAAGACCCATTGCTGATTTCTTTGACGAATTTAATGAAGGTGTTCTACGACGAACCGTGCTCGGTTTCTACGAGAGGAAAGAGATACCCACGCTGGCAAAAATACAGGAAGAAATTAAAGAGAACCTTTCCTACCCCGGCAGCAGAGAAACATTAAGAAAGGTTCTGAAGAAAATCGGGTTTAAATATGCTAAGGTAGATGGAAGAAAGTTT
>NW_027643668.1:0-5000 GCF_032717465.1 Coenobita brevimanus
AACTGATCACTGTCCGCTGACTCTTCCTGCTCTGCTTTCCAGCGAACAACGTTCACCAGATTGTAAGAGCTTGTACGGAATGGTTTATTCAAAATCTAAATAAAGAATAGGATAATCTGCTGACTTTCTCCGATAATTTTGCTAACAGACAGGCAGGAAGACAAAGGCAGACAGACAGGCAGGCAGGTAGACAGAGTAGGGAGGCAGACTGATAGACGAAGATATATAAACCTGGCCAAACACGTGGCTTCATCCGGGCTTTCTCGGTTGGCTGTTATAACACCCCTTAGTAGCAGAAAAAACGATTGCTGTTTTCTGGTCGCTTTTGTCATTACACATTTTGTTTTCAGCCATACTCGTACCAGATCACGTCAGTTAACAATGATGTGCGTATTTGGGGATTACTAAAGCTTTAGTTTCATTCGGTATATGAGAGGAAAAAGGCGAGGTAGAAAACATCGATGGCACATCAACAGTCTGATACCACAGCCTACTCCTGTTCGCCTCTGCCTGGGTTTTTTCCTTTAACCATTTTTTCCCCGAATGGAGCGTTGTGGCAGACTCCTGTATGCCATAAACTAACATTTTATTCATTCTACGTACAGTGTGCTCAAACGTGAACTGATTTTGTCCTATTGTGCGAAAATATTGCACTTCATTGGCCACGAGCCTTTAGGTAAGGAGATTTTGGAGTGATGTAGGTACTGCGAACCCTCTGTATCTTGACTACTTTTGGGCTGGGAATTTACTGTTATTATTATTTTCATCATCATCACTATTAGTTGTAGTAGTAGTAGTAGTACAGTAGTTGTAGTAGTATTAGTAGTAGTTGTAGTAGAAGCAGAAGTTTGAGAGATCAGCATTCCAGATTTAACTGACGAATACAATGGATCCTTCAGGCTAGCGCTGTCCGGTATAGTTACGGCATCTGAGTAGTGACTGGCTTGATCGGTTCCATTTAATACAATAGACGACATTTTGAGCATTATTTCAGCTCTCGGTGTCAATGCACTTCAAAGCTTTCTCATTTTCCAACCAGATTTTCGTATAGTAGTTTGTCTTAAGGGTACTACTGAGCCTCCATGACTAACACAGATAGTGGAGTACCAACATATCCAGTACTCCAATGCTAGGGAGGCCATGTGGGGTGCTTTTGATCATGCCTGAGTTCGCTGGCTTTTCTTTGGTTTGTTCTTAAATTCTGGCGTCCTTAATTAACCCATTATGTACTCAGAGCATTTTCACAGAATGCTTACTTAATTATGCTTGTTATTTACGGCTAATATTTAAGCCTGTTAATATTAAAAGAAGGTCATTTTACAAGATTGGGGTTATTTTTTTGATGACATGCTCAGGTTAGGAGAGAAACTCAGACATAATTGTATTTCACGTTTATTTGTATCAACATCTACACTTCGTGGCTTTGGAAAGACAATGTTAGGTCGTTTCGAAGACTGGTGAGTAGAGAGGGACTGGCGGGGATGTGTGGTGGTGTGGGGCGGGATATGGTGACACACTGCAGTAAAGAAATGCCACATAGCTCTCTGTTGGCTGCTCCTGTTACTGGCCGTTCGTCACCCCTGGGAAAGGAATAAATCTTAGTTAACCTTCACTGCCACAGATCTTTAGTATTAAATAAAATCGTCTTGAGATAGTAAGAATAAAATAAAAAACTGTGATCTAGCATTAATTGGGTTAGTAATGGTAACACAACCAGGGTCTTGTGTATCATATTCTACTGCAAGTGACTTTGGAGACTTTGTGAGGTGTGGCTGTGTGGAAGTGTAGCAATGTGCAGGGGTGTGTGTCTCACAAATCAAAAAGAAAATATTAAACAAAGCATTAGCCTTCAACCAAGCATATCCCAGACAAGAAAACAACTACACTCATTCACTGCTGCCAAGGTTACGGCTAGAACATCGCCCCCTTCCCAATATAATCGACGAACAAAACCAAAACTGCAAACACTGCAACGCAAACTCTCCTTTTCCCCTACTACATTATCTACTAAAATGCCCTGCAACCGAACTACTCAGAGCGGCAGAATCTACCCCAACCCACACATCCCACCCACTGAACCCTCAGCCCCCCCCCCCTCGTCACGTCTTCCAGCTGTCTATCTTTTGCCAGACGCCTTCATCCCATACGGGGTGGCCACAAACAAATCACCTCCACGCCGCCCTGTTCCCCGCCATTTCACTGTCCTACTCCCATCTCACAATCCCCTCTCTCTCATATACCTCTCCACTCCATCCCTTCATCTCATCCTTGGCCTCCCCCTCCCTCTCTCCCCCTCCACCTCACTCACATGCACTCTCCTCGTCAGTCTCTCACTCTCCATCCTCTCCACATGGCCAAACCACCTCGATGTGTCGTAGATGTTGCACCTAAATAACGCTCACCCCTTTATTACTGCATTTCTATTCTTTCTTCCTATTTTCCCTCTTCTTACTACCTTCTGTCCAACCACACACACCGACAGGGCCGTAATCAAGGCTCGGTCTCCTCTATAGGCGGAGATAATCTATAAACAACAACAACAACAACAACAGGTAGGCCCTCGCTCCTTCACCAGGCGGCCAGGAATAGGTTTGGCCAGTAACTCTCTCTCTCTCTCTCTCTCTCTCTCTCTCTCTCTCTCTCTCTCTCTCTCTCTCTCTCTCTCTACTGTACCTAACTGTCTATCTACCTACCTTTCTATCTATATCATCATCATCATCATCATACCCCTTATCCACCTCTCTCTCTCTCTCTCTCTCTCTCTCTCTCTCTCTCTCTCTCTCTACCTACCTACCTACCTACCTACCTTTCTATCTATATCATCATCATCATCATCATCATACCCCTTTATCCATCTCTCTCTCTCTCTCTCTCTCTCTCTCTGATTTTTGCTGTTGGCTAATGATGTGAAACCGCAGCTGGGACACGTTTGAATTACCCGGGTGTTTAGGCTTGTGGTGGTGGTGGTGGTGGTGGTGGTGGTTCTGGTAGTTGTGGTAGGCAAAGGTAGTGGTAGTGGTGGTTTTGGTAGGGGTAGTAAGGAATGAAGGTAGCTGTGGCAGTGACTGTGGTGGCAGATGGGGCAGCCAGAGGGAGGGGGAGGCCAAGGATGAGATGGAGGGATGGAGTGGAGAGGTATAGGAGAGAGGGGGGTGTGAGCTGGGACCAGGACAGTGAAATGGCGGGGGACAGGGCGACATGGAGGCGATTTGTTTGTGGCCACCTCTTAGGGAATTAAGGCTTCTGGCAATAGATAGATAGATGAACAGATAGACCGTCAGATGTAAACAAACAGTACAGTGGGGGTGGTAGGGAGGAAAGGACAGCGGTCAGTTGCAATTTCACGACATAGATATTCGATGCCTTTTTTTTTTCTTTCTTTCTTTTTGCTTCGGCCATTTAACTTTCTGTGTGTGTGTGTGTAATTCACCGGGTCGGTCAGGATCACTTGATGGTCGTGATGGTCAGCTTTTACCCTCCCGGAAGGGAGCTGAAACTCATATGGTCGATCTAAGGGCAAGGCTGTGACCTTCACACACGCACACACCCGTCCCCTTGCTCCAGGGGGACAGTAACCACCCACTTCGTCAGTGAAACTTTTCGCAACCTGAGCGAGGCGAGAACTCCCGTCCACCAGTTGGCAAACGGGAATGTGTGTGTGTGTGTGTGTGTGTGTGTGTGTGTGTGTGTGTGTGTGAGAGAGAAAGAGAGAAAGAGAGGTGGCAAGATAGTGGATGAGAAAGGCAGGAAGGGAGAAAAGGTGTTTTGTGTGTGTGTGTGTGTGTGTGTGTGTGTGTGTGTGTGTGTGTGTGAGAGAGAGAGAGAGAGAGAGAGAGGTGACAAGATAGTGGATGAGACAGGCAGGAAGGGAGAAAAGGTGTTTTGTGTGTGTGTGTGTGTGTGTGTGTGAGAAAGAGAGAGAGAGAGAGGTGACAAGATAGTGGATGAGACAGGCAGGAAGGGAGAAAAGGTGTTTTGTGTGTGTGTGTGTGTGTGTGTGTGTGTGTGTGTGAGAAAGAGAGAGAGAGAGAGGTGACAAGATAGTGGATGAGACAGGCAGGAAGGGAGAAAAGGTGTTTTGTGTGTGTGTGTGTGTGTGTGTGTGTGTGTGTGTGTGTGTGTGTGTGTGTGTGTGTGTGTTGTATAAAGGCAAGGGTGATACGTATGAATGTACTAGCTTTAGGGGTATAAGTCTGTTGAGTGTTGTAGGTAAGGTGTATGGTAGAGTGTTAATTATGAGAGTTAGAGAGGGTACAGAGGGAGTGATCGGTGATGAGCAGTGTGGCTTTAGGAGAGGGAGGGGATGCGTTGATCAGGTGTTTGCTGTGAGACAAGTGTGTGAAAAGTATTTAGCGAAAGGCAAGGATGTGTTTTGGGCATTTATGGATTTAGAGAAAGCGTATGATAGAATTGATAGGGAGGCTTTGTGGACTGTTTTAAGATTGTATGGACTTGATGGTAGGTTACTAAAAGGGGTGAAAAGTTTTTATGTAAATAGTAGAGCGTGTGTAAGAGTGGGAAATGCTGTGAGTGATTGGTTTCCCGTGAGAGTGGGGCTGCGACAGGGATGTGTGATGTCACCTTGGTTGTTTAATATTTACATGGATGGTGTTGTAAGGGAGGTGAATGCAAGAGTTTTAGGTGGAGGTCTGAGTCTGGTGAATGTTGATGGTGGAGAGTGGAATCTGAAGCAGCTGCTGTTTGCAGATGATACTGCACTGGTGACTGATTCAGAGGAGAGATTGAGACAGTTGGTAGAGGAGTTTGGAAGGGTGTGTGAAAGGAGGAAATTGAAAGTAAATGAGAATAAGAGTAAAGTGATGAAATGTACGAGGTTGATAGATGGTAGGGGGATGAATATAGTTTTGAATGGCGAGTTGCTTGAGGAGGTAGATTGTTTTAAATATCTAGGGTCACATGTTGCTGTGGATGGAAGAATAGATGCAGAAGTGAAGTTTAGAATAAATGAAGTAGGAAAGGTGCTGGGAGAAATGAAAAAA
>NW_027643668.1:17500-20000 GCF_032717465.1 Coenobita brevimanus
GAAAGGTAAGGAGGAGAGAGGAAGGGAGGGAGGGAGAGAGGGAGAGAAAAATGAAGGGAGAAAATGAGAAAGGAGAGAGAGAGAGAGAGAGAGAGAGAGAGAGATTCTTTACGGCGTTCAAGGTGTTATAGAGAGATCTTGAGGGAAGGGGAGGGGGAGGGGGAGGGGAGGGATCTACACTACCAAGCTATCGCCTCTCCTCACACCTCTCCCCTCCCCCTCCCCTCCCTCCCCCACCCCCTCCTCCCCCTCCCCTTTCCCCTCCCTCACTTTTTCTCTCCATCCATCTCTCCTGTAACCATCCCCCTCCTCTGACACCTCTCTCTCTCTCTCTCTCTCTCCTCCCTCCCTCCCCCTTTTTCTCTCCATCCCTCCATTCACCCTCCCCATCATTCTCTCTCTCTCTCTCTCTCTCTCTCTCTCTCATCTCCACACTCCCCTCTCCTCCCCATCCCTTCTCTTTCTTCCTCCCTTCCCTCCCCCTCTCCCTCCTCCATTTCTCCCTTCCATTCTTCCTCCTCCCTCCCTCCCTCCCTCCCTTTCACCTCTCTCACTCTTTCTCCTAATCTCTCCCTCCTCCCTCTTTCTCTCTCCATCATTCTCTCTCTCTCTCTCTCTCTCTCCCTCCATCTATCTATCTATCTATCTACCTATCTATCTATCTATTGCCAGACGCCATAATCCCGTAAGGGGTGGCCATTTGTTTTACGGGGAGGGGCACTAACCCTCCACCAACCCACTTGTTGACACGTAGGCAGCACGTATTGTTTGGTGATATGGTTACCACCCAGCGTTGTAAATGGTTTCTTGGCATACAGGAAACCATTTGGCTTGTCACTCAATGTAAAGCCACCTGTAAAGGAAAGAAAAGCAATAAGAAGTGACAGGAAAGATGCGAGAAATAGGAAGAGAGGAGGACAGGCACAGAAAAAGAATGATAAAGGCTAAGGAAGAAGTAGGCAGCACTACATCAAGTGAGTGGATGATGGTGAGAAATAGGAAGAGAGGAGGACAGGCACAGAAAAAGAATGATAAAGGCTAAGGAAGAAGTAGGCAGCACTACATCAAGTGAGTGGATGATGGTGAGAAATAGGAAGAGAGGAGAACAGGCACAGAAAAAGAATGATAAAGGCTAAGGAAGAAGTAGGCAGCACTACATCACGTGAGTGGATGATGGTGAGAAATAGGAAGAGACGAGGGCAGACAGAAAAAGAATGATAAAGGTGAAGAAGTAGGCAGCACTACATCAAGTGAGTGGACGATAAATGAAAAGTATAATGACAGTGATGATGATGATGAGGAGGAGGAGGAGGAGGAACGGAGGGAAAAACGGCGGGGAGGGGGGTCCTATCTTTCCTCCCATCTCTCTCTCTCTCTCTCTCTTCCCCTTTGCCTCCCTTTCTCTCTCTTTCTCCATCTCTTCCTCTCTCTCTTCCCCCCCCCCTCTCCTGCTCACCCTCTCTCTCTCTCTCTCTCTCTCTCTCGTCGGATATGGAAGCTCCCTAACACCTTTTCCTAAGCGATTTATTTCATTACACCTTACTGTCCTCTTCTCTTTAACACTCAAAAGGAGAATTAACCTTATCCAAAAATAACTCGCAAAGGAAAAGGTGTTAGGGAGCTTTACGGACGAAAATACTACCATGGTATTTCCTGTTCACTTTAACTTGGCCTAAAATTGCCCTCTCTCTCTCTCTCTCTCTCTCTCTCTCTCTCTCTCTCTCTCTCTCTCTCCTGAATGCTAGTCACGAAGAAGTGCTATGGAAAGGATGTAGAGCCGTAGCATTGTCTTTTTCTGCCACTGAGCCACGTGATATAAGCTGAGAGAGAGAGAGAGAGAGAGAGAGAGAGAGAGAGAGAGAGAGAGAGAGAGAGAGAGAGAGAGAGGAGGTAAAGAAGAGGAAGATGACGGAGAGAAAAGCAAAATGAGAGAGAGAGAGAGAGAGAGAGAGAGAGAGAGAGAGAGAATGAGGGAGGGATTTCAAGTCCACACACACACACACACACACACACACACACACACACACACATCAGGCTAACCATCTAACGAGGTGGTTGGAGGCGCAGGTTCATAACTAGCCAACTACGGACCTAATTAGCGATGACCCTAACGAGCTACGGGTGGGTGCGGGGTACGGGTCAGGGGGAGGAGGGGAGGGAGGGAGGGGAAGAGGGAGGATGCGGAGAGAGAGAAAACAGGGAAGGAAATGTGAGAGAGAGAGAGAGAGAGAGAGAGAGAGAGAGAGAGAGAGAGAGAGAGAGAGAGAGACAGAGAGAGGAAGAAGGTATGGGAAGGAAAGAGGACGAAAATAAAGAGATTATAATTCAGTGTTAAGGAATAGGAAGAAAAATAAATCACTTAGGAAGAGGTATTAGGGATTTATATAACAATGAATAGGGCAGTAAGGTGTAATAAGCAAAATAAATCGCTTAGGAAAAGGTGTTAGGCTTTATATAACAATGAATAGGACAGTTACGTGTAAAAAGCAAAATAAATCGC
>NW_027643668.1:30000-47500 GCF_032717465.1 Coenobita brevimanus
CAAAGTCCCGAAAGGAGGATGACCAGGAGTCTGAAAGGTAGGTGAGAAGATCGCCAGTGGAGCGTCCCTGACGGAACCCATACTGACGATCGGAAAGAAGGTTGTGATAGGAAAGATGCCTTAAAATTTTTCTATTAAGAATTGACTCGAAAACTTTTGAAATACAGGACGTTAAAGCAATTGGACGATAGTTGGAGGGTTGGGAGTGGTCACCCTTCTTTGGGACTGGCTGAATGAGAGCAAACTTCCAGCAAGAAGGAAAGGTACAAGTTGACAGACAAAGGCGAAAGAGTTTGCCTAGGCAGGGTGTAAGCACAGAAGCACAGTTCTTGAGAACAACAGGAGGGACCCCATCAGGCCCATATGCCTTGTTAGTACTGAGGCCAGTGATGGCAGAAAGTACATCAACTGAAGAAATTTTAATGTCAGCCATGAGGAAGTCAGAGGGGAGAAGTGATGGAGGAACAGCACCGGAATCATCTAAGGTGGAATTGGAGGAGAAAGTCTGTGCGAAGAGATCTGCTTTATCAGTAGAAGAAATAGCTACAGAACCATCAGAGTAGAAAAGAGGAGGGAAGGATGATGAGGTAAAGTTATTAGAAAGATTTTTGGCAAGGTGCCAGAAGGAGCGGGAAGAATTCGAGTTGGAGAGTTGAGAGCATTTAGTATGGATGAAATTATTTTTAGTAGAGCGAAGAACAGACTTAGCACGATTCCGGGCAGAAACGTAAAGATGATGTGATTCAGGGGTGGGGTGGCTCCGGTACCTTTTGTAGGCCCTCTCCTTGTTGCGGACAGCATTAGAACAAGCGTGATTAAACCAAGGCTTTCTTGCGTTAGTCAAAGGATATGAGAAGGGAATGTATGCTTCCATGCCCGAGTGAATAAGACAGCGTATGAGTGGGCGAGTAAGTGAGTAAGAGAGTGAGTGAGTGAGTGAATAAGAGAGTGAGTGCGTGAGTGAGTGAGTGAGTGAATAAAAGAGTGAGTGAGTGAGTGAGTGAGTGAGAGTGAATAAGAGAGTGAGTGAGTGAGCGAGTGAATAAGAGAGTGAGTGAGTGAGTGAGTAAGTGAGCGAGTATCATCATCATCATCATCACCACCACCACCACCACTATGCAGCTCCTACACAAGTGTGACTAAGTCAAAGTGTTAGTCATATTCCCACTGGTTGGGGAGACACCCAAGCACCTTTCCTTACCAGTTTATTTCAACATATATCAACGTTCTCCTGTTTATGGTCACAAACTGCCACCGTTCACACATCAGTAAGAGAAAGACAAGAGTTGTGTAAGGTCAGCAAAACCCATCACTGGGCCTCAGGTGCTGGACTGCCTCCTGTGCTAAACACCACTGCCCACTACTAACCAAGGCTCTCTCATTTACCTGATCTATTATCCCTTCCCTGCTTTCTTGTCTACAGGAGCATATTGGCGGCAGATCACCATCCTCCTTTCAGGGGATGCTGACCACCAGTCCCCTGAGTTCATATCTAGCTGAGTGAAGTGAAAACAATACATGAAGCTAAATGCTGAAGGATTTAATCACTCAATTCAAAATAATGATGCCATCCTTTTTCTGAAGGAATCCCCAAACTGAGGTGAGCCATGCTACTGTACACATGGCTTGTATTCTCATCAATTAAGCAAGCTCCCTAGCCCTTAGCTAGTTATTTTTGGATACAGCGGGGTAATAGGATTATGTACAATTGTTTAGGAAGAGTATGGTGATATTTGAATTATTTAAATAATTCAAGGGGTAATAAGCATCTGGTAGCACTCATGACTGGAATGTCACTCAGCCATATTGCAGAACTTCGGCCTATCAGAATTCTTTCATTCCCTGAACTGCGTCTCTCTGGAACTCGCTTCCCCAGAGTTGTTTCCCTCCAAACTTCAACCTACAGCTGTTCAGGTCCAACTGTTACAGAAGTTTTATGAATGGAGGACACCAGTAATCTGGTGGATGGATTATTTTTTTTTATTCGTTTTTCCTTCCTCTGTTCTGTTATTAAAAAAAAAATAAAAATAAATTCCTTGGGAAGAGGTGTTAGGGAGCTGCCTTAACTGAACAGAGCACCAGCCATGATTTATAAAACTGGCTAAGCACTGAGTCAAGAGAAGAACATAACAGAGGATAACTGAAGAAGGTTGGCAGACAAAAACACAGACTGGCAGAACACAGCACATACAGAACATAACAGAAGAAGGAGGCAGACACAAGCATATAAACACAGAATATGACACTGACAGAACACAGCACATAAAGAACATGAAAGTGTAGCTACAAAAACCTGGAAGAACAAAGAACGTAACTATGAACATGCAAGTTTAACTGCAGAAGGCTGTGTGATCTGGGAGCAGGGCAATGAAATGGCAGAGGGACAGGGTGACATGGAGGCCATTTATTATAAGGACGCAAATGCAATATCCATCCAAGAACTAAACCTCCACTCTCTTCCCCGCACCTTGCTGGGTGAGGGGTAGTCTACCGTCAAGGGAACATCGGTTCACAGAGCAGGACGGGCCAGCAGGGGCGGTTGTTTGCCAGTGGCCAAGGCCAGAGACACTGTGGTTACTGAACAACAAGTGTGTCGTAAAGCAAGTGATGATGATGATGATGATGATAAGTATTGTTATTTGTCGCAGTAGTAGTAGCAGTATTTTTATTATTATTATTATTATTATTACCCTTCCTTAGGGTGGGAAAGGAGGTCCGGATGATGATGATGATGATGATGATGATAACGATGATGATGATGATGATGATGATGATGATAAGTATTGTTATTTGTCGCAGTAGTAGTAGCAGTATTTTTATTATTATTATTATTATTATTACCCTTCCTTAGGGTGGGAAAGGAGGTCCGGATGATGATGATGATGATGATGATGATAACGATGATGATGATGATGATGATGATGATGATGATGATGATGATGGTGATTATGATGATGATGATGATGATGATAAAAGAAAGAAGAGTTTAGAATTCCCCTGATTCACAAACCTTTGATCATTGCTCTGTCTTAACCTAGTTTTATTTTACTAAGAAAAACCATTACAGGAGTCTTCAGTATGATCTGATGGCACGTAATGTAGGTGACATGGGAGACTTCGTAGTGCATCTTCCTGACCGATTTATTCTTATTACATATTACCTTTCTCCAGTATAATATTTACACCGTTTAAATATGGACAATGTTTATATCAGTAACACACAAGATACTTAGATATAACGTGCGGAATGAATCGCAATGAGAAAGGTTTTACGGAATCTCCAAAACGAATTAGAATATCGCCTTATACTCGAAGATACTGAGGTGTAGTGTCCAAAATAAATCGCCAATATACAGGTGTTACGGAATAGCCATAGCTAATTAGAATGTTACCTTATTTCCCAGGTTAATTGGTGTCATATCCGCCTAATTTTGTACATCATCCTGTGCAGTAATTATCCTTTTTTAAATTAACCCCTTCGCCACAACGACCCATTTTACCTGCGTCGCTTGATGGCCAGGTATATGGAAGTAGTGAGTTTTTATTCCCTTGTTGCTGAAGGTTATTATTTTTGTCGTGTTTTTTCTTAGCCATTTTCCTGGCTGTCTTTCGTCGTTGTTCTTGACCCTTTTCTCCTTTTTACATGCTGTCTTCCTCTGCTTTCCCTGCTGTTTTCCTCTTCTTTCCTTCCTCTTCCTTCCTTCCTGTTTTGCTCTTCTTTTCTTGCTGTCTTCCTCTGCTTTCCCTGCTGTTTTCCTCTGCTTTCCTTCCTCTTCCTTCCTTCCTGTTTTGCTCTTCTTTTCTTGCTGTTTTCCTCTGCTTTCCCTGCTGTTTTCCTCTTCTTTCCTTCCTCTTCCTTCCTTCCTGTTTTGCTCTTCTTTTCTTGCTGTTTTCCTCTGCTTTCCCTGCTGTTTTCCTCTGCTTTCCTTCCTCTTCCTTCCTTCCTGTTTTGCTCTTCTTTTCTTGCTGTTTTCCTCTGCTTTCCCTGCTGTTTTCCTCTGCTTTCCCTGCTGTTTTCCTCTGCTTTCCTTCCTCTTCCTTCCTTCCTGTTTTGCTCTTCTTTTCTTGCTGTTTTCCTCTGCTTTCCCTGCTGTTTTCCTCTTCTTTCCTTCCTGTTTTGCTCTTCTTTTCTTGCTGTTTTCCTCTGCTTTCCCTGCTGTTTTCCTCTTCTTTCCTTCCTCTTCCTTCCTTCCTGTTTTGCTCTTCTTTTCTTGCTGTTTTCCTCTGCTTTCCCTGCTGTTTTCCTCTGCTTTCCTTCCTCTTCTTTCCTTCCTCTTCCTTCCTTCCTGTTTTGCTCTTCTTTTCTTGCTGTCTTCCTCTGCTTTCCCTGCTGTTTTCCTCTTCTTTCCTTCCTCTTCCTTCCTTCCTGTTTTGCTCTTCTTTTCTTGCTGTCTTCCTCTGCTTTCCCTGCTGTTTTCCTCTTCTTTCCTTCCTCTTCCTTCCTTCCTGTTTTGCTCTTCTTTTCTTGCTGTCTTCCTCTGCTTTCCCTGCTGTTTTCCTCTTCTTTCCTTCCTCTTCCTTCCTTCCTGTTTTGCTCTTCTTTTCTTGCTGTCTTCCTCTGCTTTCCCTGCTGTTTTCCTCTTCTTTCCTTCCTCTTCCTTCCTTCCTGTTTTGCTCTTCTTTTCTTGCTGTTTTCCTCTTGTTAGGGGAGATAGGGTTGATTTATGTCTTCACCACGCACACTTGCTTTGCCCATGTCTCTTCATTCATCCATCCATCCATCCATCTTCTAATTTTTTTTTTTGTCTCCATCAAGACCGTAGGGACCCGGGGATAGGCTGCTCACTCTAGACATTTAAGGCGAGGTTGACCAGCCTCACTCGCCCCTTAGTTGCAGTCTGTGAGCAGTAAACTCCAGCGAACCTCCTCCACTCCACCCACCCCTCCCACTGCTCTCTACACTCCCGACCCACTCTTCGCCCACCCCACCCACTCCTGTACGCCCACCACACCCACTGATCTCCTTCCATCCCAATTTTTTCATGCACTCCAACGCTTAGGGCTTTTAAGCGGCATTGTGACTTCAACCCTTTCACCATTCACACCGCGTCTCATATAAATAAATAATAACAAAGTAGGAAGAAAAATTACGTTGCCGAACTGAAGATATTAGAATTATTCCCAACACTGGCCACCTTTCCCTCGGGCGCCCACAAGAGGGTTCATGGAGAACTGCCTGACACTCTTAACATTAACTTCCGCAGCATTTGTCGTCTGGCCTGGCTTTCTGAGGTGTCAGCGGGTGAAGGCTCTATATAAGTATGAGATACCACTTAGCATTATTAAAGAGGGTGTTTTAAGTACCAAGTAATATTTTGTCCGTCTTTGTCCCCTAAATATTTCTCGTACTTATATGTTTTTCTCCTCGCAGTTTTAATACTTTCGTTCCCCCATCTTCCCTAGTGACGAGTGTGTATCTAACTGAGGGGAAGTAACAGGAGCCCGAGAGTTAATATCTATCCTTATGTGTCTATCTTGCTGTCTGTCAATCTGTCTATTTATCTGTCTGTATATGCTGCGTTTCTCACCCTTCAGTCTTTCGGTACCTTCCTGTCTCCTCACCTCCCTTGCCGTCTAATCATTCCTCTTCCTGTCTCCTCACCTCCCTTGCCGTCTAATCATTCCTCTTCCTGTCTCCTCACCTCCCTTGCCGTCTAATCATTCCTCTTCCTGTCTCCTCACCTCCCTTGCCGTCTAATCATTCCTCTTCCTGTCTCCTCACCTCCCTTGCCGTCTAATCATTCCTCTTCCTGTCTCCTCACCTCCCTTGCCGTCTAATCATTCCTCTTCCTGTCTCCTCACCTCCCTTGCCGTCTAATAATTCCTCTTCCTGTCTCCTCACCTCCCTTGCCGTCTAATCATTCCTCTTCCTGTCTCCTCACCTCCCTTGCCGTCTAATCATTCCTCTTCCTGTCTCCTCACCTCCCTTGCCGTCTAATCATTCCTCTTCCTGTCTCCTCACTTCCCTTGCTGTCTAATCATTCCTCTTCCTTTCTCCTCACTTCCCTTGCTGTTTAGTCATTCCTCTTCCTGTTTTCCCTCAGCGGCGGCCATTCCTTCCTAACTCGTCTTCACTCCCCCTTGCTATTTTATCGTTCCTTGTCTGCCCTCCTCAGTAATTAATTCATCGTAGTCGCTTCTCCCTTGGTTCCATATAACGCTGGACAATAATGCTCAGTTGACAGCGAGTCATAGTTACCTGAGAGTGTTAACTTTTACCATTAAGTCTCTCATACTTGCTCATTTTTAGCATTATATTTCATCCATCAAATTTGCTTCAAAAATTAGCATTATATTTCATCCAGCGCCAAATCATTTTAGTCAGCTGCGTGAGTCATAGGAGCCCGAATGGTAATCTATCCATCTATTGCCAGGCGCCTTAATCCCGTAAGGGGTGGCCACAAACAAATCGCCTCCATGTCGCCCTGTCCCCCGCCATTTCACTGCCCTGAATGTTAATAATACGCAATAAATAAATAAATAAATACATAAATAAATAAATGGAAAGAACGAAATTTTGAAAGCGCGTAAAAAGTTGTCCATTCCAGACAAAAGAAAATACATAACTAGTGCCATTAACTTTCACACGGTTGGGACAGCTTTAGATCCTGCTAACGTATTTTTTCACCTCTCAACAGCACTTCTTCGTGACTAACATCATATTCTACTGTTTATCCATCACTAGAATTCGGCAGTGAAGATTGGGAGATGACTTTTTAGGCTGTGTTGTGTTTGTAGAAGTAGTTGTAGAAGACAGTCGCTTCTGCATCCTCCCCACAGCACTTCTTTGTGATTAGCAGCACTTCTTCGTGACTAGTATTCTGCTGTTTGACTATTGTTATTACTTCTCACTAAAGATAGAGAGATGGCAATTTTAGGCCAAGTTATATTTAAAAGAGAGTATAATTAAAGTGAACATAGTAATTCTCTCACCCTCCATTCACGCCACCTCACCTCTCTGTCATCTAATCGCTTCCTATATGCCCTCCTTCTGGTCCCTGCTGCTTCCATTACAACTCTCATCTCCTCCTGCATTCCATTCCCCTCTCCTTCTCTACACACAGGTACACACTCACCCCTTCTCCTCACTACACACACCTTCCCCTCTCCTTCACTACACACACACACACACACACACACCTTCCCCTCCCCTTCACTACACACACACACACCTTCCCCTCTCCTTCACTACACACACACACACCTTCCCCTCTCCTTCACTACACACACACACCTACACACGCACTCCTTCCCCTCACTACACACACACACACACACACACACACACACACACACACCTACAAACCCACCCCTTCCCCTCTCCTTCACTACACACACCAACACACGCACCCTTTCCCCTCTTGTTCACTACACACACATCCCTTCCCCTCTCCTTCCCTACATACACCTACACACGCACCCCTTCCCCTCTCCTTCACAACACACCTACACACTCACCCCTTCCCCTCACTACACACACCTACACACGCACCCCTTCCCCTCACTACACACACATACTCGCACCCCTTCCCCTCTTCACACACAGCTACACATGCACCCATTCCCCTCTTCTTCACTACACACACATCGCTTCCCCTCTCCTTCCCTACACACACCTACACACGCATCCCTCCCGTCTCCTTCACTACACACACGCCTACACACGCACCTTACCCTGTCTCACACCCCAGGCCCTTCTTACCACTGTCTCTCTCCCCCACTCTTGTAAATGCAATGTGTCCCAGCATGTTGGAATTATCGGGACTTGAATTTGACTTTATAGTAGCTAGCTTTATTGAATTTGGCTGTATAGAATTTAGCTTTTATGGATTTGGCTGTATAGAATTTGGCTGTATAGAATTTAGCTGTTATGGATTTGGCTGTGTAGAATTTGGCTGTGTAGAATTTGGCTGTATAGAATTTGGCTGTATAGAATTTGGCTGTGTAGAATTTGGCTGTATAGAATTTGGCTGTGTAGAATTTAACTTTGTAGAATTGGACTTCCTTTTGGTCAGGTCTTTGTTTCTTTTTTTCTTTCTTCTGTCTTTGTGTCTTTCTTTCTCTCTGTCTCTATTTCTTTAACAATTTCTGCCGGCTCTCAGTAAGGGATTATTTCTCTCTCCATATAAATCATACCGTTATATAGATAGATACAAAAATAAATAGATGCAAATATAGATAGATGCAAATATAAATAGTTGCAAAAATACATAGATGCAAATATAGATAGATGCAAAATAGATAAAGATTTATAAACGGGCTCTATCACACGCGCCAAATCTTCACCATCTCTCAAAATACGACAAAGGAAAATACTGGCAAGAATATTCCTTTGCTGCGGATCCCCTCATGGTAAATATCGGTTAAGATCCTTCATGAATACTTCCCTCGCCTCCCCCCCCTCTCTCTCTCTCTCTCTCTCTCTCTCTCTCTCTCAGGAAATTGGGATACGACCTTGGTACAAAAGTAATCCGTCTGTGAGTATCAGTCGTGACACCGGCGAGAGAGAGAGAGAGAGAGAGAGAGAGAGAGAGAGAGAGACAACTGTGTGTGTGTGTGTGTGTGTGTGTGTGTGTGTGTGTGTGTGGAAAAAATGATAACAGCTGCGAACGCCCATGACACGACTTGTAACTGTGTGTGTGTGTGTGTGTGTGTGTGTGTGTGTGTGGAAAAAATGATAACAGCTGTGAACGCCCATGACACGACTTGTAACTGTGTGTGTGTGTGTGTGTGTGTGTGTGTGTGTGTGTGTGTGTGTGTGTGTGTGTGAGAGAGAGAGAGAGAGAGAGAGAGAGAGAGATAGGATGGTAGTAAACAGAGATAGCCTTCCCCCGCACTGCATTGCTTCTGCCCTGACCTGAGCTGCCAGGGGTCAGGGACTTACGGTAGCTCCGAATAACACCTCCCTCGTTGAGCTGATGGGGCTGCGGTGTGTTCCGGGTTCGTCTTCTCATCGGTTCAGGAAGCTCCGTAGCACTTCTTCCTTGGCGATTTATTTTTGGAGACGACAAGCTAATACTAATCTGTATGTTATTTATGGTGAGTATGGTAATATTGGAAGGATTTATGTAACACAGGAGAGGAAAGTAAGGTGTAAAAAGGAAAATAAATCGCTTAGGAAAAGGGGTTAGGGAGCTTCCTTTCCAGACGAGAATACGGATCCTGGTGGCATAAATAGATCAGATAAAAGGGTTTGGGATCTTCGTCATGGCAGAGCAACTGGGGTGGATTACACTTACACTCTGGTTAGTGAGGTCATACACGGTACAGTCAAGTGTTGCCGTAGCGCCCAGAAACACCTCCCTGCTGGCGTTCGTGGGGGCCAGGTGGGGGTCCGGTGCATCCTCGTGGTGGTGGTGGGTGTGGTGAGTGTGGTCGTAGTGGGACTCTGACACACTCACGAAACTACAACATAGCCTAGTTCACTGTATAATCACATTGGGTTCTAAAGCAAATATATAAAAACAAGTAGGAATAGTTCTATGTAAACACAGTAAAACAAAGCTGTGCATAACACTTAGCGTACAGAGTTGTGTATTACTGTATCTTTAAGCCATATTGGACACGTTGAGAAACTGGAGAATGAAAGACTAAGACGATGCATGTAAGTGAAATGGAGGGAGGGAGAGGGAGGGGGGAGACAGAGGATGAGGTGGAAGGCTGGAGTTAGGTAAATGAAAGGGGGGGTGTGAGCTGGGAGCAGGGCAATGAAATGGCGGGGGACAGGGCGACATGGAGGCGATTTGTTTGTGGCCACCCCTTACGGGATTAAGGCGTCTGGCAATAGATAGACAGTTAGACAGGGATGTGAAGAACCGCTCACCCTCCATCTTCTTATGTAACAACTTCCTATAGACTTATCAATCCATCAGAAATGCATCTACATAAACAAACACATACTAAATAGTTTTCCTCGCTGTCTTTACATACTATAATTTCCTCGTAGTAATTATCGTTGTTTATAGAGGGAGGGGAAAGTGCTATGACTCACTAGGATCCTTTGAGCAGTCCTTCATTTATGCAACAGGTCAACTCTGGAACTGTCTACCTCTGTCTGTATTTCCTACTTCCTATGATTTCCAGTCTTTCTAAAGCAGTGTGTCCAGGCATCTCGAAATAAACGGATCTTGAATTTGGCTCTCCTTTGTATTGTTTTTTTTCTTCTTGGAAGGAACGGTTTGCGGGCTCCTGGCCTTTGGTTCCTTCTTCCTTGCATTAAAAAAAAAAAATGAGAAGAACATGTGGAGTTACATGGAGGGACAGACTGACAAATGAGGGAGTGAAGGAGCGTTGTGGTGTGGATGTGGATGTGATAGGAAGCGTTAGCAGAAACACACTGAGGTGGTTTGGTCATGTGGAGAGGATGGAGAGTGAGAGACTGACGAGGAGAGTGTATGTGAGTGAGGTGGATGTGGAGTTACATGGAGAGACAGACTGAGAAATGAGGGAGTGAAGGAGCGTTGTGGTGTGGATGTGGATGTGATAGGAAGCGTTAGGAGAAACACACTGAGGTGGTTTGGTCATGTGGAGAGGATGGAGAGTGAGAGACTGACGAGGAGAGTTTATATGAGTGAGGTGGAGTGAGGGAGAGGGAGGGGAACGCCAAGGATGAGATGGAGGGATGAAGTGAAGAAGTATATGAGAGAGGTGGGTGTGAACTGGGAGCAGGGCAGTGAAATGGCTGGGGACAGGGCGATATGGAAGCGATTTGTTTGTGGCCACCCCTTGCGGGATTGAGGCGTGTGGCAATAGGTGGATAGATAGATAGTTATTTATATCTGCCATAGTTAAGTCGTTGACAATGTATGGTTTGTGCATAATACACTAATTTAAAACAAGGAAGAATACGTCGTGGATCAGTGTCTACAAGTACCCAGCTGCCACTATCGCTCTAGCTATCTATCGCCAGACACCATTATCCCGTATCTATCTATCTATCGCCAGACACCATTATCCCGTATCTATCTATCTATCGCCAGACACCATTATCCCGTATCTATCTATCTATCGCCAGACACCATTATCCCGTATCTATCTATCTATCTATCGCCAGACACCATTATCCCGTATCTATCTATCTATCTATCTATCTGTCTATCGTCAGAAGCCACAGTCTCATATCAATCTATCTATCCATCCATCTATCTATCTATCCATCTATTCATCTATCGCCAGACGCAATAATTCCGTATCTATCTATCTATCTATCTATCGCCAGACGCCATAATCCCGTATCTCTCTATCTATCGCCAGACACCATAATCCAGTACCTATCGCCAGACGTCATAATCCCGTATCTATCTATCTATGTATCTATCGTCAGACGCCATAATCCCGTAAGGGGTGGGGGTTTGTCTTTGAGTTAGTTGTTTTACGGGAAGGGGCACTAACCCTCCACCAACCCACTTGTTGACACGAAGGGAACACGTATGGGTTGGTTATATGGTTACCACCCAGCGTTGTAAATGGTTTCCTGGCTTACCGGAAACTATTAGGCTTGTCACTCAATGTAAAGCCACCTGAAAAGGAAAGAAGAGTAATAAAAAGTGACAGAAAAGATGGGAGAAATAGGAAGAGAGGAGGACAGACACAAAAAAGAGAATGATAAAGGTGAAGGAAGAAGAAGGCAGCACTACATCAAGTGAGTGGATGATGGCGAGAAATAGGAAACGAGGAGGGCAGACATGGGAAAAGAGTGATAAAGGTGAAGGAAGAAGTAGGCAGCGCTACATCAAGTGAGTGGATGGTGGTAAGAAATAGGGAACAAGGAGGGCAGATATGGGAATAGACTGGTAAAGGTGAAGGAAGAAGTAGGCAGCACTACATCAAGTGAGTGGATGATGGTCGCCACCTTGGAATCACATCTATTAATCCTTGAAGTAGTCGGCCACCTCCGATATTTTGCTCAGTTGCCGCTGTGTTGGTCTCGTCATTACCGTATGTGTTGTGTCTTTGGCCTTCTCATGTTTACACTGAGTTCGGCAGGTTCCTCGTGCTCCATCTCCTGTTTGGCTTTGTTGAGTGACATGTCTTGGTGCTGTGGAGGAGCCAAATAATGCCACTCCTCATGACATCACCAAATAATGCCACTCCTCATGACATCACCAAATAATGCCGCTCCTCATGACATCACCAAATAATGCCACTCCTCATGACATCACCAAATAATGCCACTCCTCATGACATCACCAAATAATGCCACTCCTCATGACATCACCAAATAATGCCACTCCTCATGACATCACCAAATAATGCCACTCCTCATGACATCACTAAATAATGCCACTCCTCATGACATCACCAAGTAATGCCACTCCTCATGACAAACCTTGCCCCGGTGTTCTTTTGGTCCCTTGCACTGGTACCCTAAGTGCACCAGTGAAGGGTGTTGCCAGGACTGACGTGTGCACGGGTACTTAGCGTCACCCGCGTTGGATGGCTGCCACAGACACTGCCCCTCACTGACACTATGTTTATTATCATATTCTCTCAGTGGCAACACTTCCAAAATGGCTGGAGTGTAGTAACATGAGCACTGACCCCCTGCTCTGTGGTGGTAGGTGAACCTCTAGGTCACCCCAGTCCTCTATGTTCAACCCAGCCACCTCCAGCCCCGTGTGTGCATTGCCTTACATGGCCGTGCACAGTAAACACCCTGGAATGTACTGGTATTGTGATGAGGAGGGGTGGACTGAGATGGTTTGGGTATTTGGGGAGGATGGGGAATGACAGATGGGTGCAGAAAGTGAGAAGTGTGTTGGAATGATCTCCTGACTGAATGGCTGCATCAGACTGGCAGTGTTTGGTGGGAACAAAATCACTTTTATTGCTGTGTGACATCTACAGTATAAGTGCCATGTCCAGGCCAGCTGTATGGTGCTATCATCGTTTCATTTTTCGTTTCTTTTCATTTATAAAGGCTCCAACCTGCTTGCATGCATCGGCCTTGGCCAGCTAATGGCGGCTCTCCATGCTGCTCGATCTCTGGTGGCTTACCTATTCAGTCCCTTATTCATGAGGTCACATCCAGTGATTTCGCACCTAGTTTTTTAAGGTCTGCCTCTCGCAGCCCTAACCCTAATGTTCACACTTCTCACTTTCTGCTGCCTTATTACTTGGCAAATTATTGACAAGGCCAGAGGTCAGCAACCCTTAAGGCTAGAAGAGCCATTTATTTTAAAGTTCCATAAAAATGTAGTACCCTCAGAGCCGCAGTACAAAAATTTGTTTCATAAACCGAAATCTATAGTACTTCTAAATCTAAACATTACGGTGATATTGTTCCATCTACTTATATTCACAAAGCTAATCTCTCTCTCTCTCTGCATAAGTTCAGCTTAGGAAAGACGTTTGGTTTGCATTTCTAGAAATCATACCGATTGATGACTATAGATTTTTTAAAAGTTGAATTTAAAAAAAATCTAATGTTGCCTTGCATGTGTTATTTGATGTCTTCGTTCGGAAAGAATAAATGATTATTTATGAAGCTCCTGGAGCCGCAAAAGTGCCCTAAAAGAGCCGCGTGCGGCTCCTGGGTCGCAGGTTGCTGACCACTGAACAAGGCAAATACTGAACACTTGCAGTCATACATAACGTGTTCAGGAATGACAAAAGCAATTATCGCCGCAAATCGTGTGTAGGTGAACAGTGAATGAGTTTGGCATAGTACTGTATGATGGCCAGCATCACTTCACGATTAGAAATTATAAACGGATGTAATCAATTCGTGCTTAGCCTCTCACTCTCCATCCCCCCAACTTACACCTCCCTCTCTCATACGCCTCTCTACTCCATCCCTCCATCTCATCCTCGATCTCCCCCTCCTCTCCCCTCCTTCACTTCACTCACATACACTCTTTTATTGTGCAGGGATAGACTATCGAATGTATTAGGTACATGGTTAGTCACTTTATTATTTGTCGTGTGTAGATAAACTTATGTCTTTATGTCGCTTAATAAGTTACATTTTAGCATTTACTGAAGATTTATTTGGGTATTTTAATCATTTAACGTCAATACACTCCAATCAGTATATGTTTTATTTCATGATTCATAGTACACCTGCTATACTCATAATACACGAGTAGACCATAACATTTGTTCAAAAATTACGTATTCTTTCATTGTGTATTTTACGACGACGCTGAGGCAAAATAAGGAAGTAAAGGAGCGTTGTGGTGTTGATGTGGATGTGGAGTTACGTGAAGAGACAGACAGAAAAAGGAGTAGCATAGAGTTGTTGATGTGGATATTGAGTTAGTGGAGACAGACAGACAAATGAAGAAGTAAAGGAGCGTTGTTTTGTTGATGTGGATGTAGGGTTGCGTGGAGAGACAGACAGACAAATGAGAAAGTGAAAAAGCGTTGTGTTGATGTGGATGTGGAGTTACGTGGAGAGGCAGACAGCCAAATGAAGAAGTAAAGAGGCGTTATGGTGTTGATGTGGATTGGGAGTTAACAGAGATAGAGAGACAATGAGGAAGTGGAAGGTTGTAGTGGTGTTGATGTGGATTTGGAGCTGCATGGAGAGACAGACAGACAAACGAGGAAGTAAAGGAGAGTTATGGTGTTAATGTGGATGTGGAGTTACGTGGAGAGACAGACGAACATATGAGGAAGTGAAGGAGCGTTGTGGTATTGATGTGGATGTGATTGAAAGTGTTGGGAGAAGTACCCTGAGATCATTTGGCCATGTGGAGGTAATGGAGATTGAGAGACTGACTAGGAGAGTGTATGTGAGTGAAGGGCAGCGTGAGAAAGGGAGAGGGAGGCCGAGGAAGAGGTGGAGGGATGTGGTGGTGAGAAGAAAGAGGAAAGTGTGAGCAGGAGGGAAGACAGACAGATGCTGAAGGACAAGATGACATGGAAGCTGTTTTTGGCAAAGCACTTCTTCGTGACTAGCATCATATGAGAGTTTATTTCACGTAACTAAGTGGCAGAATAAGACAATGCTTCGGCTCCTCTTACATAGCTCTTCTACGTGACTAGCATCGTATTCCAGCTTTAATCTATTGTTAAATCTCAGCACTGATGATGGAGAATGGGCAATAAATACGATAATCATTTCGTTTCATTTTTTCTTTTTCGTTTCGTTTCGTTTATAAAAGCTCCAACATGCATGCGTCGGCCTTAGTCACCTAATGGCGGTTCTCCATGCTTCTCAATCTCTGGCAGCCTCCCTGTTCAATCCCTTATGATCTCGTCTCAAGTCTTTTTCGGTCTGTCTATCGCAACCCAACCCCCAGCATTAACACTTTTCACTTTCTGCACCCAATAGTCATCCCCCGTCCTCTCCACATGCCCAAACCATCTCAGTCTACCCCTCCTCATCACAGCACCAATACACCCCAGTCACATCCTACCTCCCAAACCATCTCAATCTACCCCTCCTCATCACAATGCCAGTACATTCCAGTCATATCCTACCTCTCGACTCTTCCATCGTAAACCCAGCCCCCCAAGGCCTTGCACTCAGGGGCGCACTACACATCCACCTAACTATTGTCATTTCTGTACATTTGAGTCTGCGAATATCCTCTTCCTTTACTGCCCAGGTCTCACTATCATACAGCATTACACTATGAATATCCTCTTCCTTTACTGCCCAGGTCTCACTACCATACAGCATTACACTATGAATATCCTCTTCCTTTACTGCCCAGGTCTCACTACCATACAGCATTACACTCCTAACACATGCTGCATACAAAGATCCCTTAGCACGGAGGGAGAGCCCTCTCAATGTCAGGAGAGGCAACAGCTCCCTGAACTTTTTCCAACCACTCCTCACTCTAGCCACAGAGCTGCTCCAGCCCCACCTCCAGCACATAACATGTCTCCCAAATAACAAAACTCTTCCACACACTCAAGAGACTCACCCGCAAGATCAATCCTTTCACGTTTGACAGTCTCCTCATAATAATAATAATCATCATCATCATCAAAAAAATAATCATCATCATCTAGATCTCCTCTCCCACCCTAGGGCAGGGTGAAGAGTTGCAACGTCCGGACAGCCTAGGTTTGCCTAATTCAATGGGCCACACTTCCATTCACTCATTAGTCAAGCCCCCGGAATCCTGGCTCCATCAGATAAACCAAAAAACTTTCACCACGTTCTGTAGCTTCTCATATACCTATCTGATACAGTCAATTAGAACGCTGTCACGTTAAAATGGGGTGCCAAATTCCTGGTTATGCACTTCTCACAACATTCATCCAGTCAGCCTTACCGACTTTCATACCTCTCATCCCAGCACACTCATCCACCATATCTCTCCACCTTCTCCTTGGCCTACCTCTCCTCCTCCCTCCTTCAAATTCGCTCAGATATACCATTTTCACCACTCTATTGTTATCCATTCCCTCCACATGACCATACCATCTCAGTACACTCTCTTCGATTCTGGTGTCCACCGACTTCCTTACTCGACATCATTCGAGATTCATTATTTCGTATCCTATCCACTCTCTGCACTCCACATACATTCCTCTGCAGTCCCATCTCCACTGCTCTTACTCTCAACTATTCATTTTCATGGCAGACCATAGTCTAAAAACTATATGTTAAAGTCTGCACTAACACTCCTTCATGTAAGCCTCGTGCAGCTGCAACACTCAAGCCTCTGTTTCTTATCAAGGCCTTCATTGCACCAGTTACATTTCTTCCTTGTGTCACTCTACTTTCCACTTTTTTTGCACATTTTCCTCTCTTTTCTATCACTGTACCCAGGTATTTGAACTCTCTCACCAGTTCCAGTCTCTCTCCATTCACTGTAACATCACACTGGTAGTCACCTACTCTCTCATTAACCATCACTTTACTCTTTTCTACATTTACCGACAAGGCACGACTCTCACAGACATCAGCAAAACTCTTGTCCAGTACTTGCAAGCAGTACTGCATCATCAGCATACAACAAATTGGAGATATTCCATCCATCACCACTCATTACCAACGCCATCCCTCTCTCCATTACTCGTGTTTTTACTTCTCTCATCACCCTATCCATATATATATTGAACAACCACGGGGACATCACACAACCTTGTCGCACGCCCACACAGATCGTGAACCATTCACTTAGATGCCCATTTTCCCTTACACATGCTTCACTACCATCATCAACATCATCATCTATCTATCTATCTATAGTCCGACGCCCTAATCCCGCAAAGGGTGCCCGCAGACAAAACGCCTCCAAGTCGCTCTGTCACCCACCATTTGACTACCCTCCCCCAACTCACCTCCCTCCCACATATACCTCTCAACTCCATCCCTCCCCCTCATCCTCGGTCTACCCTCCCTCTCCCTCCCTCCACCTCACCTACATACACCCTCTTAGTCAGTCTTTCATTCTCCATTCTCTCCACATGTCCAAACCACCTCAGTGTATTTCTCCTAATCTTCTCAACCACATCCACATCTACCCCACAACGTTCCTTCACTTCTTCATTCGTCAACCTGTCCCTCCACGTCATTATCATAATAATAATAATA
>NW_027643668.1:50000-57500 GCF_032717465.1 Coenobita brevimanus
CTCCTACCCCTATCCTTTCCTACCCTACCCTACCCTACCGTACCCTACTCCTGCCCTGCCCTGCCCTGCCCTGCCTTACCCTACCCTAGTCTACCCTCCCTTCCTACCTATCTTGGCCCTAGAGAAGCTCAGGCAGTGAAGACACGTGGGAGAGAGAGAGAGAGAGAGAGAGGCAGACAGACAGACAGACAGACCGAGAGAGAGAGAGACAGACAGGCAGAGACAGAGAGACAGAGACTGAGGGAAAGACATAGACAGACAGAGAAAGAAAGAGACAGAGACAGAGAGGCAGACAGAACGAGACAGAGAGAGAGACAGAGAAAGACAGAGACAGACAGACAAAAGAGAGAGAGACAGAGTGACAGAGAGGCAGACAGAAAGAGACAGAGATAGAGACAGACAAAGCGAGAGAGAGAGAGAGAGAGAGAGAGAGAGAGAGAGAGAGAGAGAGAGAGAGAGAGAGAGAGAGAGAGAGAGAGAGAGAGAGAGAGAGAGAGAGGCAGACAGACATAGAGACAGGCAGAGAGAGACAGACTGAGAGACAGACAGGCAGACAGACAGAAAGAGACAGAGAGACAGACAGACACGGAGACAGAGACAGACAGACAGACAGACACGGAGACAGAGACAGACAGACAGACAGACAGACAAACAGAGTGGCTGGGGACGAGAGGCCAGAATAGACGGGCTGGGGACGCGCCTGACGTATTTTGCGGCCATATTCTTAAAAATAATTCCTTCCCTAAACTTTTCCTTCCCTTCGAAGGATTTTTCTTTCCCTTCAGTATGCGTAAAGATTTCCTTGGAAGGGAAGGAGAAATGTTCAGGTTGGTAGCCCTGTTAAACTAAAATGACCCATCCTGCTGATATTTGGTATGGTGGAGCGTTAAATTTATAAACTAATACATCAAAACACGCATATCTCGTGCTGGATAATGAAAGCACAACACATTTGAGACGTGGGAGGTGGCCACCACATGTACAGTATACTGTTGGTTTGTATTCAGCCATAAATGCCATTCTGGCCAACACCGCAGCGTGTTCACTCCTCAAGACAATATTTTGATAAATTATATTCGAGGAATATTATTACGCTTAATGTTGTTATTAGTAAGTGTAAGAATCACTTGTTAACGTCCGTCTCGTGTACTCGCATGGCGGCGCTCACTTGTTTTTTTCCAGCTGGAAGACATGAGCCGAACCACACGTGTGACCTTGACGGCAGATTTTCCTTTTTCAGGCAAATTAACAACCAAAATGTTTCTTGAAACGAATCCTCGTTTGACCCTGGCCATAATGTATAAGATTTGTCAGTGTCAGACCATAAAAGACTGGATGAATATCGGAGGTAGTACGTCGTCTGCTCTGTTTATGTCTGGCTTATTGTCTTAGCCGACATGGGTAACACTTTTAAAGAGACACAAATAGCGCTTAAACATTAGTACAGTGTTGTAAACTGCATCAATAAAATTATACAGTAACTTCTGTCAATATTTTAGATATATATAAGACAATGAACCACAACAGAAAGCACAAGATTTATGAAGGAATTTTTGAAGAGAAGGGTCAAGGAATTCCTTCATGTTCCAATAATTTCTGCTGCCCAGAGGAAAAATCTTTCCCTTCGAGCGGCTCAGGAAGGGAAGGATTTTTTACCAATTCAGCTAAAGATTTCCTTCCCATGCCTCTACAAGGGAAGGAAATGTTTAAGAATACGGCCGATATTCTCTCGTCTGGCGCGTCCCCAGCCCGTCTCCTTGACTCTCGTCCCCAGCCACTCCCTCCACCCCTCCTCTCCCTTAGTCATTTTCTCTTCTTACTTCCTGCTTCCTTCCTTCCTTCCTTCCTTCCTTTCTTCCTTTCTTCCTTCCTTCCCCTTCATCCATCCTGTCTGTCTGTCTGTTGTCTATTAGGTATCTCCATATATACATACTAATGGCCTACCTACCGTCCTGCCTACATATCTACTAACTTACTTACCTACCTACCTTCCTATCTACTTACCTACCAGCCTACCTACCTATTTATCTACTTACCTTCCTACCTACTTACCTACCTACTGACCTATCTACCTACTTTACTCTTGCCTACCTACCGACCTGCCTACCTACCTACCAACCTACTTACCTACCAACCAACCTACTTACCTACCTACCGACCTACCTACCTACCTACCAACCTACTTACCTACCTACCAACCTACTTACCTACCCACCTATTTCTCTGTCTGCCTACCTACCAATCTACCTACCTACCTACCTACCTATCTATATACCTACCTACCTTGCCTACCTCCTTGTCTACCTACTTACCTACCTACTTACCTTTATTCTTGCCTACCGACATGCCCAAGTTCCTCAGTTATCTGTAATTGCCCAGCCTCAGTACTGATGCATGCACACCACACACACACACACACACACACACACACACACACACAGTCAACGGCCTTCCCCTCTCTCTGTCTGTCTGTCTCTCTCTCTCTGTCTCTCTCTCTCTCTCTGTCTCTCTCTCTCTCTCTCTCTTTCTCTCTCCCTGGACGGATGACAATTCAAAAACGTACACACACACACACACACACACACACAGTAAACGGCCTTCCTCTCTCTCTCTCTCTCTCTCTCTCAAGTGCCAAATTGTATGAAAATGTAGAGCTATAAGATAACGTGTATACACCTACATACGTACATACATACATACACACGCACACACTACATACACACACGCACACACTACATACACACACGCACACACTTCATACACATGCACACACTACATACACACACGCAAATACTTCATATATACACACACACACACACACACACACACACACACACACACACACATCTACATACATATATCACAAATGTGTACACACTACATACATATATACATACATACACACACACACACATCACGAAGCATACACGTACAGTACATACACACGCATAGACACCAACACATATACGTCAAACACACGCACATACACACCTACACATGTACGTCACATACATACACGCACACACGTCATACTGATAAGACTGTTTATACTTACACACCTACACATGTACGTGAAATATACTCACATGGCTACACATACGCACACGTCACACTGATAAAATTGCACACACACACACACACACACACACACACACACACACACACACACACACACACACACACACGCACACAAGTATTCTAAGGTAGGACTTGATGGTGGGGAAAGGAGTGTGTGTGTGTGTGTGTGTGTGTGTGTGTGTGTGTGTGTGTGTGTGTAACACACTCTAACCTAGCCACACTCTAACCAAGGCAAGACTATGAATATTGTCCACTATACTCTTTTTACTCTAACTTGGCCTAAAACTCCCCTATTTCCGTCCTGAATGCTGAGTTGTAGCAATAGATGAACACTGGAAGATGATGCTGGTCACGAAGATGTGCTGAGACAAGGTTGTAGAGCCATAGCATTGTACTTTCTGCCACTGAACTACGTGAAATCAGCTGCAAAAGAACGAAAATCTGGGCCAAGTGAAAGTGAAAGAATATATCTCCCGCAGTTTATATATAATGTTTTTGTACGAACATTTATATCAACAGTTACCTTTTTTTTCCTTCATAATATGTAAGAACGACGTCGAACCAAGTTTTTGAAAAGATCCAGGAATGTAAGAGTTCTCTGTGGTAAGAAATTAAGGAGAAAAGTGTCGTGGGTGTTGGCGGAGCATTGCGGTGAGATGTGCAGGCACACGCATGACTACACACACACACACACACACACACACACACACACATTACTCTCTAATGGAACTTGCTGGTGGGAAAATGTGTGTATGTAACTGGTGGTGTGAGAGGTTGCCATGGTAACACACAGGCACCTCCCACTAGTCAACCAAATACTTCCTTAGCGATATATTTTTGGACAAGGCTGATTAACATCCTTTTGTACGTTTTGTATGCAGATTATGGTAAAGCTTGAAGTATTTATACAGCACAGTAGGAGAGCAAGGTGTAATAAGCAAAATAAATAGCTAAGGAAGAGGTGCTAGGGAGTTGTAGAATGAGTTTATAGCTGTAATTTTTACCAGAGCGTTCCATTAATACATCCATTATATTCCGGATCAAAGACTTTTATCACTGGAATGAATCTTTGTCTCAAAATACGTTATATGGGACACTATTCACCAGCCTCATGTTATCAATGGTGAAGGATGCTCATGCACAATATAATTATTTAAGACTAACTTAGTGTCACGTGGAAGGCTTATATATTCCCGATTCATAATCTAAACATAGTCTACCCCGTAACCGTTCTCTTATATCCCGTTCTCCCTTATCTCGCTTGTGCACTAGATGGCGTGAAGGTAATGGCCTCGCAGTTTTAACGTTGAGTCGTTACTCCGTATCTTTTCTCCTCCGTGGAGTCGAGTACTTCATACTGATATTCATGCTTTCGTGAAGCTGTGGTGCTTCATTCAGAGTCGAGGTGAAATAAACCTGCATGAAATTAGTTAGTTAACCAGGAGCAATGGGACGTGAATAACCTTGCACGGCGCTAGACCAGAGTCCATACGTGAGGGAGTAAGTTGGAGAAATTAGTGACTGATGTTAGAGGACATCGACAGTGGATCCAGCCGTTGAACTAAAGCTTGATGTATCTAGTGGGAAGGTGGTAGTCGGATATTAACCATTTATGGAGGTATGTTCTATATTTACTACTTGTACAGCTTTATTTTGGACTTAAATTTGATAGTGATAGTTTTAAGAATAGGTGATAGGAGTGATTTGAGTGACACTGGTGGTTGAATATTTGTAAATCTGCATTTAATTCATGTGTACAGCTGAAATGTTTATGTATATATTAATCATTGTTATGACAGCCACATATAGAGGGAGGTGGTTTTTGTTTTGGGGGTTGTTCGTAGGAAAGTGCTGGGCTGTAGCAATAACGACGAGTGGGGTAGGTCATCCAGGGAGTGGGTACGGTTTGGTGGGAATTGGCTAGTAGTGATGAGAGGCGCGGTGCAGCATAGCCCCTTCCCTTGTCCCCTGTATTTTTCCATATCGTGGAGCAGTGGCTTTAAACTGCAAGATTAAGGACTGACAACGGGGTTAGTTAGATTTATAGGTATTTTTACATCAAGGTATTGACGAAAATAGACATCGTGAGGGAAATTGGTGTGGTTATATTGAAAAGTGACCTGTGTTCGTCACTTGCTTCACTTTTTCATTTTATTAGTTATGTATTTACCGTCACGTTTTTCGTGGCTAGCCTTTGATAGCTTGTTCAGTTCATGTTGTACTGTTGTTGGTCTGTTTTGACAGTGAACCTTAGTGTGTGTGTGTGTGTGTGTGTGTGTGTGTGTGTGTGTGTGTGTGTTTTAAGTAATGATCAATTTCTGTTCTACCAGCATTTTTCCACCATATTCTCTCCTACACCCTGACCCTCTGACCCCCATATCCACATTATGTCCACCATATTGGGTCGGTGGCTGGCACAATGTTGACTCTTCACTACACTTAATTACTGCCTCCATTGTTTTGGTACCTGCAGTATTAGTCTGCAATTTTTTCCAATCCGTCAGCTCTGATTGAATAGGGTTTTGGTCAATTAAATCGTCTGTGGCTTGTTCGTGTCGTTCTGGGAGGGTTACATAAAACTGTCATTAACTCCTTGAGGAAAAATCATGAACATTTATTGGTTTATTAAACCAGCAATGTCTAGCTGACCAGACTCCAATTGGAGCCAAGCAACCGCCCCTGCAGGGTGGTTCGTCTTGACTAAGTCATGACATTAAATTTCTAAAAATTAGCGTATTATTTGTGCAGAACTAAGCTAATTCTTTCTTACGTCGTCCAACAAGTGGTTTCTTCATGCAGTGTATGTTTCGTTCAATGTTTACAAGATTTAATTGCTTATCATTGCTTCGTCTGGGATCGAATAGAAAGTTTTCCTCAGTTTTCATTCATATTCCACTTATCTCGTAATTAAGAGGAATGAGTATGGCTGAGAGGAATGAGTGGCTGAATGTCTGAAACACATTACACATTACATTTTACCAAAGTGTATTAATAATGCTTTAAACTCCACATGTGCCGTGGCTGCTCAGTCGAGTTCAGAAGACTGGTGAGTGGACGATGATGTCACTGCAAAACCAACGTGACCTGGATGGGTGAGAGGTCTCGGTAAAAGCAGTAGCCGGCACACAGCACTCACGGACACACATCCCCGCCTCATTTCACTCTCTCTCGCCCCTCTCATACCGTCTACTTCAAGAATTCCAGACTATCGATGTTAAGTACCATCTCAGCAAGTGGCCTACCGCAGCCGCAGACAGCAGCAGTTTGTGGGAGCAGAGAAGGCTAGAGCAAGGCGCCTATAGTGCAGTGAAATTTGACTAACGTGTGGCCATAAAAATCCTTGTGAACCCATTAAGTTGTATGGATATGGAAAAAATGTGGAGAATATAGAAAGTGTGGTGGGATATAAAGTGGAAGATATAAGAAATTGCTAAGGACATAGGAAATAAAAGGATAAGTGAACAAAGTTAGTAGAAGAAAGTAGTAAAGGTATGGCCAGGAAATATTTTTGGAAGAAATTGAGAATAACTATGGATTTAGCAATGAAAAATAGCTATGTGGGAGTAGACTACAAGTTGTCATACACCGTACACTTTACACAGTCATTCTCAGTTAACTGTAGTTTTACGTGTGTATTAGGGTGTGAATGTATTTACTTTGTAAATCAACACTTCAAATCTCTTTCACTTTCCTTAACCTATGCAGACTTACACAACTGTTGTCACTTATAAAAGAGGGGGCCTGATTTGAGGAATATTGCATGTGTGGCGGGTAGAGTAATTCTTGAGACATGACTTTCCCATGCTTTGAAGTGATATTCTCCTGCAGCAGACTGACGCCCCGCCATAACTTTCAGGAACAGTGGGAAAGAGTATCGGTTTTATTACCTGGATAAATGTCACATTTAGAACTGGACTTTTTTAACAGGGGCACCATAGTCTGCTGCACATCGGCCTGTTATGTGGGTGTATGGTTACCACTTCAGCGTTGCATATGGTTTTCTGGGTAACAGGGGAACCATTGGAGCTTGTTACGTGTTCTGCACTCGCCTGAAGTGGGTAGAATAATAGACAGGAAGGAGGAAAGATACAGGAAGAGGAGGACTGAAACAAAGAAGTAGGCAGCACTACAGGAAAGTGGATGTTGTTGCCACCACTCTACCTATCGGCACGTTAGAGAGTATAATAAAACTTTTGTCACTGTTAATAAGTATAATTTCATCTCTATAACCTTCTCCCGGAGAGGGTATATAAGCTGTCAGTTCAGTTTGGGGTCCTAAACTTTTGAAATGCATAAAAACTTAGGCGTTAATACTCCTAATTTTCAGAGGAAGGACGTTCTTTGAGACTAACCCATTACGGTGTTTCTATAAAGTGAAAAAATTGCCCTGTAGTAAGACGAGGCTTAGTCTGAGCAATGATA
>NW_027643668.1:62500-64224 GCF_032717465.1 Coenobita brevimanus
ATCATCCCTGTTTCTACGACCTCCGACTCGCCTCCGTCTCTCTGTCATTACTCCACATTTTAATTTTTTTTTTTTTTTATGCAAGGAAGATGGCACCAAAGGCCAACGAGCCCGCCATAACTGTTCCTTCCAAGAGAACAAAATACAAGAGAGAGCCAAATTCAAGATCCGATCATTTCGAGATGCCTGGACACACTGCGTTTAAAAGACTGGAGATCATAGGAAGCAGGAAATACAGACAGAGGGAGACAGTTCCAGACGTCATACTTCTTGTCCATGCTTTGAAATTTACTGCAGAAGTTAAAGATATTTTTTTCCTATGTCTTTACTCTTGAGTTTGTACTTAAGTTGGCGCTTGAGTTGGAATTTAATTTGGCACTTGAGTTGGGACCATGTTTTGCACCTGAGTTGGCACTTAAGTTTGCTCTTGAGTAGGGACTTTGGTACGTAGGTTGGCCCTTCAGTTGGGACTTAGTTTGGTGCTTGAGTTGGGACTTAGTTTGGTGCTTGAGTTGGGACTTAGGCTGGCACTTGGGTTGGGACATATGTTGGCGTTTGAGCTGAGACTTAAGGTAGCGCTTGAGTTAGGACGTGAGTTCGTACTTGTGTTAGGACTTAAGTTGGTACTTGTGTTTGGACCCAAGTTGGTACCTGTGTTGGGACTTGATTTGGCACTTGAGTTTGAACTTTAGTTGCCACTTGAGTTGGGATTTAAACTGACACTTGTGTTGGGACTTAAGTTGGCAATTGTAAAGTTGGCACTTGTTTTGGGACTTAAGTTGGCACTTGAGTCGGAGCTTAACACTTGAGTTGGCATTTAAGTCACCACTTGAGTTGGCACTTCAATTGTCACTTTAATTGACAGTTAAGTTGGGCCTTGTATTGGGATTTGAGTTGGGCCTTGAGTTGTGACTTGACACTTGAGTTGGCACTTGAATTGGCATTTGAGCTGACACTATTTGGCACTTGAGTTTGCACTTAAGTTGACATTTGAGTTGTCACTTTTGTTCACAGTTAAGTTGGCACTTACATTGACACTTGAATTTGGCACTTAAGTTTTTATTTTCTCTTATCATACTTCAGAACCACAGGTGTTAAAGTGGACGGGCGTTTGAACCGAGTGTGAGACACAAGTGTTGTTGGCGTCACTTCATAGGCTGTTGCTTGGATTTGCTGGATTTCCCTCCATTGTCCTCCTTCCTGCGATCTCGCCATTTTCCCGCTGCACCCTCCAAAGGTATGCTATTTGGCTTCTGCTAATTCTGTACTCGTTTTACTCTAACTTGGCCCAAATTTTCCATCCCTTCAACCTGAATGCTGAGTTGTAGCAATAGATTAATGCTAGAAAATGTAAGTCACAAAAAAGTGGTATGGAAAGGGAGCCGTAGCGTTGTCGGTTTCTGCCAATGACCCATGTGAAGTAAGCTGCAAAAGGACGAAAATTTGGGCCATTTACAATGGAAAAATAATATACTGCGTGATACAATGATAATCTAGGACGTTGTGGACAGTTGAGAAGTTTGTGGTTTGCAATAGAGGGACAGGAAGACAGAGACAGACAGAAGACAGACAGACGCAGGGTAAGGAGACAGACAGAGGAGACGAAGCGTCGCGTTATTATGAGTGTAGTTGACTTCATAGAACATTGCATTATAGTTGTGCCCAAACTTTAATAGCACGTCTTCTTATGTATAACCAAAGTCGTTTGACGTGTAGTGAACTAA
>NW_027643669.1:0-5000 GCF_032717465.1 Coenobita brevimanus
CCCATCTGTTTCTTCGTTTCTTCGTCTCCTTTCTTCTTTCTCCTTTCTTTCTTCCAATTCTTCTTTCTTCCATTTTTCTCTTTTCTTCCACTTCTTTTTCCTCTCCTTTCTTTCATTTCCTTTTTTCCCCTTTCTTCTTTCTCATCATTTCTTCCTTTATTCCATTTCTTCTTTCTCCTTTCTTCTATTTTCTCGTTTCTTTCTCCTTTCTTTCTGTCATTTCTTCTCTCCTTTCTCCTCTCTTTCTTCTTCTTTCTTCTTTCGCATTTTTTTTTTCCTTGAATGAAGTACAAACTCTAGAATGAATGAATTTAAATGTCTACAACATAAACAATGCCGTAACGGGTAAATTTAAAAACCATTATGAATGAACATAACGTAAACAGAGGGTGAGAAAACATGAATGACAACAAAACCTCCATTTGTAGCCTAAATCGTTTCAAACTCACATTTAACTCATCTCAGAAGCGTTTATGTATGTCTTACCACATCATTACAAACTGTAGAAGCATTAATGTAAAGTAATAAGGCGGAAATATGTTAAAATAAGCACTTTGAGAACGTGTGTTTTGAATGGACCGCACACCAATTCGTATTGCCATATGGTTATATTTGTATGCATGTTGATTCGCAAAAAGCTAGTATTTTTGAACATCTGGACCAAAAAAGACATATTAGCGTTGTTGGGCATTATGTTATAGAAGAACTAGTATGAACTCCTCTCTCAGTATATTTGAATAGCACCGAAATGTCAAAATAATAATATTGCTAGAAATGTCCGGTAACTTCTCGGGCTCGCTAACATCTCTGGGCTAAGCCGAGTTGATTATTTTTTAGCCAATTTTTTTAGATATAGTGGTGTGATATTGCAGAAAACCCTTAAGCTGGTGCGGACAATAATTGTTGGCTATATTTTATAAGCTATAAGAGATATATAACTGCCTTTCTCGTTGAAGAAATAATAGCACAGAATTATTTACCTGTCGACCTCTTCCATGTTACTGGTGCTGCTCTGCGACAAAACTTCTTTTAGGATGAGATGAAGGGATGGAGTGGAGAGGTATAAGAGAGAGAGAGGGGTGTGAGTTGGGAGCAGGACAGTGAAATGGCGGGGAACAGGGCGGCGTGGAGGAGATTTGTTTGTGGCCACTCCGTATGGGATGAAGGCGTCTGGCAATAGATAGACAGCTGTAAGACGTGACGAGGGGGGGGGGCGGAGGGTTCAGTGGGTGGGATGTGTGGGTTGGGGTAGATTCTGCCGCTCTGAGTAGTTCGGTTGCTGGGCATTTTAGTAGATAATGTAGTAGGGGAAAAGGAGAGTTTGTGTTGCAGTGTTTGCAGTTTTGGTTTTGTTCGTCGATTATATTGGGAAGGGGGCGATGTTCTAGCCGTAACCTTCGCAGCAGTGAATGAGTGTAGTTGTTTTCTTGTCTGGGATATGCTTGGTTGAAGGCTGATGCTTTGTTTAATATTTTCTTTTTGATTTGTGACACACACACCCCTGCACATTGCTACACTTCAACACAGCCACACCTCACAAAGTCTCCAAAGTTACTTGCAGTAGAATATGATACAGAAGACCCTGGTTGTGTTACCATTACTAACCCAGTTAATGCTAGATCACATTTTTTTGTTTTATTCTTACTATCTCAAGACGATTTTATTTAATACTAAAGATCTGTGGCAGTGAAGGTTAACTAAGATTTATTCTTTTCCCAGGGGTGACGAACGGCCAGTAACAGGAGCAGCCAACAGAGAGCTATGTGGCATTTCTTTACTGCAGTGTGTCACAATATCCCGCCCCACACCACCACACATCCCCGCCAGTCCCTCTCTACTCACCAGTCTTCGAAACGACCTAACATTGTCTTTCCAAAGCCACGAAGTGTAGATGTCGATATAAATAAACGTGAAATACAATTATGTCTGAATTTCTCTCCTAACCTGAGCATGTCATCAAAAAAATAACCTCAATCTTGTAAAATGACCTTCTTTTAATATTAACAGGCTTAAATATTAGCCGTAAATAACAAGAAAGCATCCTGTGAAAATTCTCTGAGTACATAATTGGAGAACTGAGGACACCAGAATTTAGGACAAACCAAAGAAAAGCCAGCGAACTCAGGCATGACCAAAAGCACCCCACATGGCCTCCCTAGCATTGGAGTACTGGATATGTTGGTACTCCACTATCTGTGTTAGTCATGGAGGCTCAGTAGTACCCTTAAGACAAGTTACTATATGAAAATCTGGTTGGAAAATGAGAAAGCTTTGAAGTGCATTGACACCGAGAGCTGAAATAATGCTCAAAATGTCGTCTATTGTATTAAAAGGAACCGATCAAGCCAGTCACTACTCAGATGCCGTAACTATACCGGACAGCGCTAGCCTGAAGGATCCATTGTATTCGTCAGTTAAATCTGGAATGCTGATCTCTCAAACTTCTGCTTCTACTACTACTACTACTACTACTACTACTACTACTATTACTACTACAACTAATAGTGATGATGATGAAAATAATAATAACAGTAAATTCCCAGCCCAAAAGTAGTCAAGATACAGAGGGTTCGCAGTACCTACATCACTCCAAAATCTCCTTACCTAAAGGCTCGTGGCCAATGAAGTGCAATATTTTCGCACAATAGGACAAAATCAGTTCACGTTTAAGCACACTGTACGTAGAATGAATAAAATGTTAGTTTATGGAATACAGGAGTCTGCCACAACTCTTCATTCGGGGAAAAAATGATTAAAGGAAAAAACCCAGGCAGAGGCGAACAGTAGGCTGTGGTATCAGACTGTTGATGTACCATCGATGTTTTCACTGCCTTTTCCTCTCATATACAGAATGAAACTAAAGCTTTAGTAATTCCCAAATACGCACATCATTGTTAACTGACGTGATCTGGTACGAGTATGGCTGAAAACAAAATGTGTAATGACAAAAGCGACCAGAAAACAGCAATCGTTTTTTCTGCTACTAAGGGGTGTTATAACAGCCAACCGAGAAAGCCCGATGAAGCCACGTGTTTGGCCAGGTTTATATATCTGTCTATCAGTCTGCCTCCCTACCTGTCTACCTGTCTGCCTGTCTGTCTGCCTTTGTCTTCCTGCCTGTCTGTTAGCAAAATTATCGGAAAAAGTCAGCAGATTATCCTATTCTTTATTTAGATTTTGAATAAACTATTCCGTACAAGCCCTTTCTATCTGGGGAACGTTGTCGCTGGAAGCTGAGCAGGAAGAGTCAGCAGACACTGACTAATTTTTCGCAGTTACCCATCCATTTTACTGGTTTTCCCTGAACAGAAAGCCCAGCCCGACTTAGTCTGTGGTGTCACAAAAGGTGCGCAGGGAAGTCAAGCGTGCAGACCATCTCTGTCACTAGACTTTGATTTAGGTTAGGATGAAGTAATTCGATATTTACAGCATTCAGTAAAAGGTCAGGATTACAAGACAAGGATAAAGGTTCGGCCACCCATCATGTCCGAGACAGAGCGTCATCAGTTTCGAAGCATTGTGACGAAGAAGCAATAAACAGTAGGTCAGAGGTAGACTCCGTGGAGAGAGTGCGTCAGTACATCACGTCTACACAATTATTTTAATTTCTGTTACCATACTCTAAAGTCACAGGTGTTTATTGATAAAGGGGACTGGATTTTGAACCGCTTGTGAGGCACGAGTGTTGTTGGCGTCACTTCATAAGCTGGTGGATAGATTTTGCTGGATTTTCCCGCCATTGTCCTCTTGCCTGTGATCTCGCCTTGTTCCCGCTGCACCCTCCAAAGGTATACTGTTTGACTTTTACTACAGTCGCGGCGCACGACTCTGAGGTTGTCATTATCGTACCCTGGCAACTTACCATTCAAAAGTGCGACCGATTTCGTATCATATTATGCACGAATCAAAATATTAACCACGAATATATTATACACGAATGTTATTATTATACACGAGCATATTATACACGAATCACATGCGTCTCATATAATACACGAAATCAGACGTACTTTTGAATGGTAGTTGCCAGGCCACGAGAATATCCACCTCAGAGTCGCGCGCCACGACTGTAATTCTGTACTCGTTTTACTCTAACTTGGCCCAAATTTTCCATCCCTCCAACCTGAATGCTGAGTTGTAGCAATAGATTAATGCTAGAAAATGTAAGTCACAAAAAAGTGGTATGGAAAGGGAGCCGTAGCGTTGTCCGTTTCTGCCAATGACCCATGTGAAGTAAGCTGCAAAAGGACGAAAATTTGGGCCATTTACAATGAAAAAATAATATACTGCGTGATACAATGATAATCTAGGACGTTGTGGAGAGTTGAGAAGTTTGTGGTTTGCAATAGAGGGACAGGAAGACAGAGACAGACAGATAGAAGACAGACAGACGCAGGGTAAGGAGACAGACAGAGGAGACGAAGCGTTGCGTTATTATGAGTGCAGTTGACTTCATAGAACATTGCATTATAGTTGTGCCCAAACTTTAATAGCACGTCTTCTTATGTATAACTAAAGTCGTTTGACGTGTAGTGAACTAACACACACACACACACACACACACACACACACACACACACACACACACACACACACACACACATGCAACTACATCAAACCGTTCATGCCTTACTCCACCGTGAACACAACACATCCACATACCCAACAACACCCCCCACACACACACATACATAACCACACACAACCACATACTCGTATAACCACACACACACACACACACACACACACACACACACACACACACACACATAACCACACACAACGACATACTCGTATAACCACACACACACACACACACACACACACACACATAACCACACACAACGACATACTCGTATAACCACACACACACACACACACACACACAACCACATATTCGTATAGCCACACACACACACACACACACACACACATACACAAACACAAGTATTCTATGATGGGCCTTGCTGATAGAGGTGTGTGTGTGTGTGTGTGTGTGT